>NW_026859062.1:0-7717 GCF_026571515.1 Ruditapes philippinarum | reverse complement strand
ATCATTTATAAATTTAAATGCAAGTCTCATCCATCATAACTGTAAGTCTTTAAATACAGAAATACACATTATAATCCATATACTATGATACACTTGTATGAACATTACATAAATAATTCTCAGGTTCCATTAAAAATAAATATAACATCCTATTAACATTGGTGTTTGGGTGGAATTCATAATCTTGTAGAAAGAAAACTATAATGTACATGATATTGTTTATAGTATAAAAGTAAAAAAAAATCTCAATAAAAATCATATAATAAAGATTAAGTTGTGTGAGTTTCTAAACATTAAATGCATATCTCTTACAGTAACAAATACTGTCCCTCATTAGACTTTACTATAAAACTAACTGTATATATATCAAGTGTTTAAAATGAGCACCCATATGTATAGCTTAAATATTCTACCTTTTCATTTTTACTAAAGGTTATTTTATGAGCAATTTACATACAAACACATAGAAAATAATAATTTCACATATTGATTAGAATATTCCTCTAGCAGAATACCTACAGTATATGTGCTAACTGAACAAACTAGAAAAATCTGGTCAAAGGTATATAAAGCCAGTAAAAAAATATATATCAATATTCACTCATCATGGCCTCTATGCTTTTGATTACCTTACAACTGGTAAATTTTATTAAACAAAAATAGTAAGTAATACCTAACTTGTAGGGATTAAACGATGATCGAGTATAATCGATAATTAATCGTTTATAGGACCGATTAGCGATGATCGAATACAAAGTTCAATAATCAATCATCGGTTATTTATCTTCTTGCTTCGTACGAAAACTTCCGTCCTGACTGCAGGTGGAATCCGCCTATGTAGTAAAGCGGATTCCGCCTTAAACTGAATAGAGTTGAATATTGCTTCTTAGACGGACCTTAAGCGGAATATGGTGCGAAATATTTAAATGAGCTAAGGTGGAATCCGCCTATCTAGACGGAATCCCTCTTAGCTCATTTAAATATTCCGCTTAAAGTCTGGCTATGTCAGCGGATTCCGCCTACCTTAGGCAAATTCCGCCTACCTTAGGCGGATTCCTTCTACCTTAAGCGGATTCCGCTTACTCTAGGCAGAAAAAATCCTAGGAGGAAATATTTCCGCCTTACTGGCATACTAGCGTGCATTTACAAGCTTGCGTCTAGCCTGTAACAAACTAATAGTTCTTTCTCCTATATTGCAATTAATTAATTGTCATGTAATAAGGTATAATATTTTAATAAACTATTATATAATATAATTAATTTATTCATTTCAACTAATATTTCTAGATTTGCATTTAGAAATCTTAACAAACATTATTCTATTTCACAAATACAAAAAATAATAAATGTCTACCAAGCTGAGAAAATATAAAACAAAATATTTATTTTAGATAACTGTTTTTGTTTTTTTTTCAAATAAGTATCCATGTTGTATATAAATCATGTCCTTCACAGATGCACTGTCTTTCGATCAGAATGGCTTCACTGTGGCACACAACTATCCATATCATTTAAAGCCTGTTGTACACACTGAAAAAATATTTGTATAATAATTAATTATTTATGTTTTGTATGCATATATGATTGGTATTATCAGCATGTAATTAAAAAGATCAATATTTGAAAGCACATGCATACTAAAATATTATTTTTTAGGCAATAGCAAAATTTTATTTTTTGGCAATCTTGCCAGTTTAATAATTATTTATAAAAATTAAAATTGTTCTTCAAGCTGCAATAGTTTTCAATTTTGTTAAATATTGCTATAAATAATGTCTATATCTAGCAATGCAATTGTTTATAATTGTTTAAACAATACATTTGAAAATTATTCGCATTCCTACTGGTTAAATGACTGCTTAACATCAGAATTGATCATGAATCTTTATCAGAACTTTTGCTTTAATTGACATCAATTTTAACTAGTGAAATATTACATGCATTTAAGTATTTTACAAATCTTTAAGATAAATAATATTGTATTTTTTAAGTAAATCTTTAATATACAAAAATTAAATTCTATACAATCATTTTGTTTAAATGGAAATAAATTATATACCGCATTGAAAGTTAACTTTAACTATCTTTACTAAGAGTGAAAATTGTTCAAATCAATGATTATTATTTATTTCATTATTTTTATCAGTTCAATAACAAAACTAACCATCAATTATTTCTGTTATCAACTCATTTTTCTTCTTCATCATCATTATAATTTGAAACCTTCTATGTTACCTGTGGGCATTGAAAGTTTTCCTGTAAATAAAAAAAATTCACTACTGAATATATTTATCATAAATTGAGTAAATTCGAAATGCTTTTCTGATAGTTAAAAAAATGTTTCAAGTACTGTTAATATAAACCCATAATTTACTGAAATATCCCAAGAATGTAAATGTTTATTAATGAAAAATCATGACCAGGAATGTAATTTACTGGTACATAAATGTATTGAAAAGGGCAGATTTGAAAATTCCCACTAAATAACACTAAGTGAAAAGATTTACACCAGCACATATGTAAAATTTATGATTAAAAAGTGTAAATCATTTGCAAGGCAAATTTGAAAAGACTGTTGTATGAAAATAGTGTAAATAACTTACCATGCATTATTCCATTGAACAATAGTAAATGTCCTTTTCCATCTGAATGAAGAAGGCTCATTTAATGTCCCATTATAATTTTATTAAAGTTCACATTGATTAAGTTGTTTCATGTAAATGGCACTTTAGTCACATGTTTAACTCTACTCCTAAGCATCTTTATAAATAATAAGCACTGAGGTCCAAATGAACTTGACCTGAGTAATATTTGAATTTTCTGAGATCAGATCCTGATACCAGATTGGTTCAGGATATTAGATTACATGTTGTAAACCACACTTATCTCACACTTTCCTTTATATTAGATAGGTGAGTTTGACACTGCTATTATGTTAACAGCAAGGAGAAAGTTAAATTAGTTGCACTTGACCAACCACTCACTCTGACCAGTTACAAATGTTTATGGCATGTACAGTATGTTACCAACAGTCTGCAATTAATACTCATCATGGGAGACCATCTTATGCTATCAATAACTTCTGCACAAGATAGTTAATGTTTAATTAAAAGAAGGGATATACTGAATGTGCACATGAATTAAAACTTAGACATAAATAAAACAAATTAACAAGTGATTGAAAGAAAAAAATAGCCATTTAGACAATATATAATGTTGACATAATATTTGATTGTAATTGTTCACAGTTGTTAAGAAATGTGAATATTGTTAACTTTCATAATAATTAATTTAAAATACTGACTTTATCTTAGTTTAATTGTGTTGAAAACTTTTATTAAAAATTTGTATGATTTGATTTTGGGTGTTTTTTTTTAACTGTCACATCATGCAGATGTCACAAGTGTTCTCTAATTTTGACATGGCATTATAATTTATAATTTTGAGAAAGTAACAAGAATTTTAATAACAGTAATTAAAAAATTTGATAAAGTTATATGAATCTTAAAAACATAGAATGTAAGACAGGCAGATAAAAACTAATTGAAAGAAATGTTATCATTTGAATCCCATAATATATTATATAAATGCTAATTCGTTTGAGTGAAATTATTTTTATAAACATTTCCAAGTTTTTGTCCTTAGAAATTTTTCACTACTTTTTATTTCCCAGACTCACAGCTTTAATCACAGAATTTTCTAAGTCCAAATTTTCAAAGAAGCTTGCGCAAGCTTGTGACAAAAATTGTTCTTGTAAGCTTTAAGTGCGCAAGTTAAAGAAGTCTGTATGAAATTTAACTGGCAAGCTTACAGCAAGCATATTATAAATAGCCAATGTAAGCTTGCATCAAGCTTACCGCAAGCTTTCCTTTTGGTTTGGGGAGGGTGGTCACAATCGACACAAAATGGTGTCAAATAAGACAAGTTTCAGTGATAAGAATTAAATACTGTTTTTCAACTGACACACATTTTAATACTCAAAAGCTAATACTAACAGTAAAAGATCAGGCCTTCCATTAAACAATAATGGAAATACTTATGTAAAAATAATGATTAAATCATTAGAATATGTAAATATACATAATTATATTATTTTGTTTGACAGTGTGTACTAATATTCAAAATATGATGAAGTCAGAAATTCCGCTTAAATTGAGTTGTCCGCTTAACACACAAGGCTTCCTTGAATGACTAAGTCAGAAGTTACGCCTAAAAAATATTAGACAAAGTTGAATTTTTCGTCTAAGACTTTACATTTATCATTTTCTGCCTAAGCTCTAGACGGAATCTGTTTGAGAATTCAGGCGGAAATTTCAGAAACTTAGGCGGACTTTGCTAGAAATTCCATATTCGCCTTAACCTAGCAGGAAAATGTGGATTTTCTGAATATTTTTGATATAAGGCGGATTCTGTCTTACTTTTTCGTACGGCTTAAGTGACTCGCTGTATTAAAGCCAGCTTTGGTGTACCCAATAACTTTCATTAAAATGAATGAGAAAGCATACTGGTGACCATGAGATTAATAGTTGACAGTGAGGCATTCTAGTTTAAAGACATACTATGCTCAAATTTAAAATTAGAAAATGTCTACACAGTCTATTTGTAAATATGAAATAAACATGTTTTGACTTCAAACAAAGAAGATATGTATAAAATTATTCTACACACTGAAGATGGTAACAATATCAATATAATTATAGTGTCATTAAAAAAACCTGGAATTTTTGTTAATGACCAACTTCTCTTGTTCTCATACATAGCTTATTCATTCCTTTATTGGAATTGAGACATAATAATTTCATAGATATAATGAACCTAAGATAGACAGAAAAGAACAAATAATTTAGTAAACATGAGTTACTTCCCCTTAAAATAGAGAACACCTGAAACACAAAAGAACACCCCAAACATCAAAATTAAGAAATGTTGCAGGCTCAGTTTTATTAAGCCATGCAAATTCATGGTAAAGTATTCATAAAAAAATAGATGGCCATGTGACAGCAGTTTTTGCAGAAAATCGGATAGCTTTCAACATCCGGATACTGGTACACCTTGTAAAAACAACCATTCTGTGCAACAGATAAACGTAATATATAAAATTAATAGGATAATCGTTTATAACAGTCCATTACCTATCCTTATACTAATTGGCAGGTGAACTTTCTTCTTGTAGGAAAATTTTGAAAATATATAAATGAATGAACGAATGGATATACGGCATCAATGTAGACCACAACGATATTCGAAATCCGGGTTTTAGTATTCAAACAAATACTTTGTGTCGAAAGGATGTGCGGAATTGTGTAAATATATCACGCTGATATTTCGCGTGTTGATAAAAATACTGTTTAGATTCTACAAATGTATATGATTTGAAAGGAAAATGTAACTTTTCACGGAAATGGGCTGTACAATGATTGCGTAAAAAGCCAATAAAATGTCGGCTGTAGAAATCGAAAGGAATTTTGTCACGTGACTTTTGCCCATGCTACCGAAAACTACCCATCACAATATCACGGCGTTGAGACGCCGTGAAATAAAAGGGCGTATGCAAATGAGATATAATATTTGGTATTAGTAGTAGGCACTTGCAAACATATCCAATACAAATGATTAAAGTTATCTAGTTAGGTGGATTGATCGCGTGAAAACACATACAAACAAATCAATGAAACTTTTGATATTTTGGTAGGTCATATTACTGATTTATTTAATATTGTTTTTTTTTTCATGCAAGCGTTTTCCCTAAATTGTTGACGCAAGATTTTACTCCTGTTTTTGTATACACTAGAAATGTAAATAATTACAGGGGTATAAACATACTCTGATATTCTGGAAAAAATTTGTAAATAGTTATATAACATGTTATCAGACGCCCAATTTGGTTTTAGAAAGGGCTTAATATAGTAGATGTAATTTTTGTTTTACCAAATGTAGTGCAACATATGTTATTTTCGTGCGCTTTTGTTGATATTAAAAAGATTCTGTATGTAGAAACGCACTATGGTATTTATCGTTTCAGATCTTCTATATATTCAAAGCTATTTATTCAGTTGTAAAATCTTGCGTTAAACATTGTAATACATTTTCTGACTTTTTAAAAAAAATATCGATACGCTTAGGGTATTGACAAAATAATTCTCAAGTACTGTTCGATAAACCTGGCATTATAACAACTGTGGTCTCATTCAATGTGAAGAAACGTTCTTATTATATAATACTTTGTATATACAAATGAGTTTAATGTCAACAATTTGACAGATAATAAATCTATAATTTGTAAATATAGGAAAATATATACATACAGATGAAGCCAGTAAAATCAGAAAAGAACTGTTACTACCTGCTAAATAAATTATAGGGCTCTATTCTTATGCGAGGTAAAGAACAATCTTCTAATTATATATGGAACACTTTTGTGAAATGCGCTTAAAATCAAGCTTATTTATTAACATTTTTTTTATAAATATGTATGTCTATATATAATATTGACGTTGTGATATTACATCTTTTGCAGCTAAAGGTATGAAATGTCTTTTCTCTTCATAAAACAGGTTTTCTTAAAGTTTATATAAAATAATTAGGATAATCACTTTATGTTGTTTGTTTTTTTATTACATGTATCATCATTGTTTTTAATGTATTTTAGTTGCTTGAACACATTTATTATACTTGTATTTGATAGGCTTGATTAAGGTCTAAAACACTGAGAATAGCGTCTACGTATGACCCGATCAAAATCGGAAAAGGGCATAGATTTCTATCCCAAAAATGATAAAATTAAAACTAGACATGTGGTAGTGATGCGTAATCACTATACGGACATGGCACGAGTCAGGAGTTATGGAAATAATACAAAGATGCTAAATATTTGCAGTTTCGTGGAGACGCTTCTGCAGAAAAAATCTCAAATCAGCGTCAGCGACCAATTAAAAAAACAACATTTGTAGACATAACTGCCCACAATGGTAAACGTTAAGAAAAATGTCATTTCGACTTATTCATCATATGATAAGTTGTACATCGAAAACAATACGTATACTGTATACACTGTTTCTTCCTCCGTTTTTGACCATGCCTAGGAAAATGATGAGGAACACTTTACATTTTTACTATAGAATGTGCACTGTATCTCATCAAAATTGAATGACTGATTTTTTAATTATTATAAGATTATTATATTTTTCTTTTTTCTGTGACATGGAATGCCGCTATAAATGATATAAGTATTAACAGATATCAATGCTTGAGTTGTCTCCTGTTTAGCTAAAGAGGGACACGCTCTAGTTGCGGAGTAGTTGTTTATTATAAAAGTTATTACAAACTATTAAGTTCAGTAAGTTATTATGGTTTAAACTTGATAAATAAACTTTTAAGTACCTATTATATCTAAATGTCATGCATATGTTTGTGTTTGCTATATACTCTCTGAGGATTCTGCTTTATATAGAAATGCTACAAGTACATTGTTTGAAATTGATTTCTATGAACATTTAAATTTAGAAATACTTAGGTATTGTGATAAGAGTGATATATATGTGGTAGGTGATTTTAATAGCCGTATCGGAACTGATTTTGTTTATATTATTGACATAAACTTAGATCGATATGTTGATTCCCCGGTAATGTATATTATACGGCCGATTTGCCAGACCGTAAAAATCTTAATAATGGTTTCTAAATTAACAGTTCAGAATGTTATATAAATGTGAGTAAT
>NW_026859061.1:0-125342 GCF_026571515.1 Ruditapes philippinarum | reverse complement strand
CCCGCCCACTTCACACTGCCAGGTAATGTATCATAACGTTTTTATGTTCAATCAATAAAGTTTTAGATTTTAGCCCGCTGGCCCGCCAGCCCGCCCAGTTCACACTGCTAGCCCGCTAGACTGCTAGCCCGCCCAGTTCACACTGTTAGCCCGCTAGGCTGCTAGCCCGCCCAGTTCACACTGTTATCCCGCTAGACTGCTAGCCCGCTCAGTTCATACTGTTAGCCCGCTAGACTGCTAGCCCGTTAGCCCGCGTACTTCACGGACATAATGATGGCGGCGTGTTCGAGTGTTTAACGCGTCAGACTAGTAATCTAAGGCCGCGTGGGATCAAACCCCGTCAGGGGCAAGCCGTTGCTTCCATTAGCAAGGAACTCTGCACTCATTTATTAGTGCTGTTGGTTCCAGGAACGGATTCGAGTGTGTTTCAATAAAATAAGCTTATAGCTTCCAAAACAATCAAACTAAAATAAATCAGTATAAACTAAGCAAAATTATTCCAAATTAATCATTAAAGAACTTTAGCAGTGTACACGTTAAATTTGCAGGGACTTAATTTCTGGCTGATCAGGTGAAAAACCCTTTTTTAATAGGAATACTTAGTTAGATTTCTTTTATTTCAAAACTGAGCGTCACATGACTTTAAATGTTAATACATGTACGATTTTACTTTTCATCAGTAGATATACAGTTGAAAATTCACTTTGATGTATGTTTTCCTATAAAAGTCTTGGTTTTACTTTAATTTAAACCAAAACTGGACATTGTGTTAATTATTAGTCTGACACTGTTGAAGCACATTGCCGCTTACATAGCTACAAAGCCGCTTATGTAAATATTTACAAAAAGAGCGAGATATTTTTGTGTTAATGTCATAATTATACATGTATATATATTTTAATTTTTGTGGCTGAAATCCGACCAAACCCGTTTTAACGACGGGTAAACGTGACGGTCTACGTGATACGTCTCATTTGCATATTTCGTCTGCTTTCAATAAAAATCCAGAAAATGTGCTCCAGTGGTGATGTATTGTAAACGGTTTTGAACCCCAAGGTCCGTGTTTAACCATTTTAACAACATCGCCAACTTTGAGAGGGAGTACTGCCATATTGCTACCAGACCCTCGCGCGGATCCGCCAGAGTATATTAGCATTTTGTTGTTGCCATTGACCTGTAGCACTGTTTCAATAATAAGTCCCGGACCAGCCAGGATCGTGCTGAAGAAGACATACAAACCAGCTTTGGGGGCAACAAATTCTCCAGTAGCGTTGTTGTATGCCCCACCTTCGTTTGTTTCAACGTTCGAAAATATAATAGTCGCCCACGGTGCGATACCAACAATTATTGGAGAAAAAGAATGCAATGCGTGGTCCAATAGCTTTTAGACCATGTTCTTGAGATGTTATCGCTACCTTTACTATTTCAAGTTCAGTTTGTTGACTTGCGATTGTTTCTTCAAAATGTTTTCGCTTGTTTCTTTCCTCGATAAGCTCGGCCCGCAGTTTATCTATTACACCGTTCAGAGAGTCTTTCTTTTTCTGTTCGTCATTCAGCGCCGCGCGGAAAGCGTCAATTTCTTTTTTAAGAGATAGTAGAGTGGTGGCGGTTTCTGTTTGAATGGCTGAAATAAGAGTATTTAGAATTGACTTTGTACTAGGCTTATTTAGAGATTGTGCATGTCTGATTTTCCAACTGCATGACACTGAAAGACAGAAATTCTTGATAACCGTATCTTAAGTAATAGAATGGTCTTTGAAGTAATGAAGTAATAAAACAAATGTTCCAGTAACAGAAAGTTTAACTGTTAAAGAATGCTGATGACATTCACTTAAGTGACAATTTCTTTTTTTCTTAAAAAGTGGTGTAACTCTATTATCAATAATTGGTTTGTTGTAGCCAAAATCGAACTTGACCTGTGTTTTAATATAACAAACATGTACTTGCCAAGCATCAACACAGACACTGAAATCTTTTAAAAGTTATGCAGCAGAAACCAATAATTCACATAAAAAGGGACATAACTCTATTATTAACAAGTTGATTGCAACGAAAGTCATTTAAATCATTCAAAAGTTATCCTTCCGTAACCAGGGGCGTGGAAATCCAATAATAATATGATGATTACAGGCTGAATATTATTGTCAATTAAACTCTGAATTCAATTTGCAACATGTTTTGACAATTTCGGCTAATATTAGCGAAGGTGTATGTTCACACTTAGTAAAAATATGACACTGGTTATATTACGTAATAGTTAAAGTATATGAAAAGAGTCGGATATAACACCGGCTGGGGCGACATCAAGGGATGTTCCTGCTAAAAAAATGGCGAGGCCGTTAGGCCGAAACAATATTTTTCAGAAAAATCCTGAGATGTCGCCCAGCCAATGTTATATCCTCGTAACTAACGAGTTTCATATACTAAAACTATTTTATCGAAATGGCATGATGTTTTTTTTTTGTTGTTTTTTTTTTGTAACGAAAATAAATAAATAAATAAATCGTTAGCAACATTATAGCTATTTATGATAACAGTTTTTTCAAGCTGTTTTCGCTGCCGCAAAAAAAAAAGATATAGAAAAGACATCCAATGTTAGAGGCAGATTGTAAAATGTTACCAACGTTGATTCAAGATTTAAGGGCTTTTTTCAGTGGAAATAATTTATTCAACGGATGTACCTTTTGATTAAATAAGAGTAAATTTCATATCATTAATAAGAGGTTAATACACGACAGGAGAGGGCCGGAAGGTGATAATCGGCCCGCAAAATGAATAATGGACCCGAGTGCTTTAGCCCGATGGCCATTATTCATTCAGGGCCGATTATCACCTTCCGGCCCTACTCTGACGTGTATTAATGTCTTTAATACACTTGGTAGATCTAATAGTAGCATTTAAAAAAAAAAAACAAACAACAAAGTTCTTTCGTTGAAATTCTTGTCTACTCTTCTACTATTCTGTGCAGAGATGTTTACTGTTTATAGATGTTTGTGTGTTCAAAGCAGTAGAATCTAGAATCAAGTTTTTGTTGTTGTTTTTTTCGGAATGAATTTGTCGTATTATTTCTTCAAATTTCAATAGTAACAAAAATGTGTTTGTACTAAATACGCTTAAGCTATCATAATAAAAATAAAGCGATTCGTGCTGACAACCTACTTTCACTTTTACAGTTAACTGTTTGATGACGTAAAATATGACGTCATTGTTTCAGTTTGTGCACGTGCACATGTTCTGCGGGCTGATAACTAGTTCTCGGCCCGGGCCGCAAACTCATAATAGGTCACGTGACACTAATAATCAGTTGAAATCATAGGCAATTTTGTTACTATATATAGTAACAAGTGTATTAATAATCTTTGGTAATAGTTTTCATTGTATTTTATTTAATTATTTATTTACTTATTTTATTTTATTTTATTGATTATATATATATACGAGTCTCTGTGAAAAAAACTACACTGATATAAACATGGGCGAAAAAACTCAACTGCTATATAGCAGTCGAGGTTTTTCCTATATGAATCAATGAAAAAACTGTACTGCTACATATCAATACAATTTTCGAATGCTCATTGAAATGTACTGAGTATAATGTGTTAGTAAGAACAAAGAAAAAGGTCGAAACCATGCGATAACATGTTGATCATGTTGAGCATAATTGTTTTATTATATAACAAGAGCAATGTTAGCATGGCCATCCCCCGCCGAATGTGTTTGCTCATTGGAAGAATGTATATGTAGTAGAGCAGAATGATTCAATTTAAAGTGGTATTTTGGTAATGTGAATACTGATGGCTGAAAATAAGAAAGGGAAATAAATGAAAGATAATGCTGGGTAGGTTATTATTCTTGTGTGCTGCACTCGTCCTCAATGAAATCTATCCATCTATGAAGTTTCAAGTTAATACCTCTTACAATTTTTGTGGTATGCTCCACTCAGGTGAAAAATTAAGTATGAAAAGTAACAAAGGGCAATAACTAAAAATTATGAAGAGTAGAGTATTACTTTTATGCACTGCGCACCTCCTGAGTGAGATACATTCACCTATGAAGTTTCCTGTTGATATCTCAAAGGCTTTTTTAGTTATGCTCTGGATAAAAAAATAAGCATGAAAAATAACAAAGGGCAATAACTGAAAAATAATGCAGGGTAGGTTATTATTCTTGTGTGCTGCAATCCTCTTCATTGGGATCTATCCCCCTATGAAGTTTCAAGTTGATACCTCTAACACTTTTTGAGATAAGCTCCGGACAAAATAGCATGAAAAAGAACAAAGGGCAATAACTCAAAAATTATAAAGGAAAGAGTTAACATTCTTGCGCACAGCATTCCTCCTCAATATGATCTATCCACCTATGACGTTTCATGTTGATATCTTAAACACTTTTGAGTTATGCTCCACTCAGGTGAAAAGTTAAGTATGAAAAATAACAAAGGGCAATTACTCAAAATTTATTAAAGGTAGAGTTATCATTTTTATGCACTGCACACTTCCTGAGTAAGATCTATCCATCTATAAAGTTTCATGTTGATATTTCAAAGGCTTTTTGAGTTATTCTCTGGACAAAAATTAATTTTGAAAACTGACAAAGGGCAATAACTCAAAAATTATGCAGGGTAGAGTTATAATTCTTGTGTATTGCATTCCTCCTCAATGAGATCTATCCACCTATAAAGTTTCAAAGTGATACCTCAAATACTTTTGATAAAAGCTCCGGACAAAATAGCATGAAAAAGAACAAAGGGCAATAACTCAAAAATTATAAAGGGAAGAGTTAACATTCTTGCGCAAAGCATTCCTCCTCAATATGATCTATCCACCTATGACGTTTCATGTTGATATCTTAAACACTTTTGAGTTATGCTCCACTCAGGGGAAAAGTTAAGTATGAAAAATAACAAAGGGCAATTACTCAAAATTTATTAAAGGTAGAGTTATCATTTTTATGCACTGCACACCTCCGGAGTGAGATATATCCACCTATGAAGTTTCATGTTGATATCTCAAAGGCTTTTTGAGTTATGCTCTGGACAAAAATTAATTTTGAAAGGGCAAGAACTCAAAAATAATGCAGGGTAGAGTAATCATTCTTGTGCAATGCACTCCTTTCAATGAGATATATCCACCTACGCAGTTTCAAGTTGATACCTTAAATAATTTTTGAGATATGATCTGGACAAAAAAGTCGGACGGAAGGACAGACGGACAAAGACTATTTCTATATCCCTCCGCCTTTTGGCGGGGGATAATAATTGTAATATCTTTTTTAATATTTTTTTACATATTTTATTCTTTTTTGTGTGTTTTATGTGCTATTTTAATACTGAGTTTTTTCTTTTACTACTTTTGTTATTAAAATTGTTAAAATAAATTTTAAGAATTCAATTGTCATATTGACCGACGATTATAAGTCAAAATTAACTGGAAAAAGCCAGTAAATTATGGTTAATCTTTCAATATATCATATTGTTTATTCTTAAACCATGTACATGTACATTTGTATTTTTCTTTATCAATTTTTAAATATCAATCAATTGAATAATTCATAAAATCTTATTTTTAACATAGAATAATTCTTCAGCATCTTTACTTAACGCGATTAACAAATTATATAAAATTTCAAAGTTGATGGTGTCATATTAATACCATAAAAATGTACCTTTTTACTCAATTATTGTACATATTTAGTGTTTTTATCTCATATAAATAAAATGTAACATGCTATTGTTGTTGTATTTTTTTCGAATTGTATGTTTATGTATAATAACACGGATTTATATTATATAAATCCGTGATAATAATAATCAATAAATTTGAGAGTTGGTCTGTGTTTATTTATTATGTAACCATACTAAGTGATAAACATTCATTTTGGAAAGAAAACTTATTTATCTGTAACGATATCAAACATCTACTCTAAAACCGGGAGAGACCGGACAGTAAACGTGTAATACTATTCGCTGGCCTCTAGTAAATATAGACCGGGAGGGACCGGGAATTACCGATAGGTAGTACATCCCTCTATAAATAGATTTTCGGACTTTCACAATGTTAAGGTCACCATTCTATTTACAGCTTTCGGATACATGTACAACAATAACATACCATAATAATCCACTGTGTACTACAAAATGATTGATAAAAATATACCAAAGAGCGGAAAAGATTATTTCATTTTAATATGTTTGCATTGCGAAATTCTCCAGTCCCATATTCATTGTACATATCGCGACATTTCATTTTTAATAATCAAAAACCATCATACCAATCGGAATGATCGGCTATCATACCCGACTAAAATGCCCGAGAAGTTGCAATTGCCCTTTCTCATTCCATGAGGGGCGCCGCGCTTCAGCGCGGACGCCAATGAAAGGAATAGCGAATTCGAGCTGTATCTGATCGGTATATAAAAAATAGATGCTATGGTGGCTGGTGTGCCACTTTGTCGTTTTATCGTGTTTTGACCTTGGCAGAGCGAAAATACCACATGGCACAAATCAGCCACCATAAAATGCAGATATGTATTTATGAAAATCAAAATCGAAAGTAGGAACACCAGGGATGTATAAAGTATAATAAACAGAAATTGACGGTGTTAATAGTAGACTTATCATAGTGACATTATGCTCATATTTTCATAGTCCATTTGAGCTGAATTGACTTTCTATTTCAAAAGATTGACTATTAAAATGGTGTTTGACCAACAGTTTCTTTTGGAAAAGGTTTAGGATAAAATTTAAAATCTGCCTAAAATATAAAAAGACTGCCTCAGTCTTTTTATAAACTAAACGTTTCAGGTAAGTTCTAATTGATATTTACAGAAATTCAGTTCCGATCCAGGGGTTATTTATTGTTTATATGAAGTAAATTATTAAATTAAAAGGAATTATGGCAATATAAAAACTTATTTTGTCTTTCACCTGTTCACGCACTGTATACCCTTGAATGGGCATAATGTCACTTTAACCTGTCTAAATGCCTAAAACTGAATTTAATTTACTTGATTTAAATTTGAACCGTAAAAATATAAACACTCACCATGTACATGAGCAGAATCATGTTGTAACGTCTCCATTTTTTGTGTATAAAATATTATCCCTAAACTGAGACAAATAACTAAAAATGAGTATATATAATATGTCATATTTATAAATTAAATTTCTATAAATGTGTAAAATAATATCAAGATACTTAACAAGTCTGGCTAAACCGAAAGTAGAATTACCCTATATTAGTTTAATACATATGTTCTTTTAAGGACGTGTTAAACCAAGCATTTCGCGCTAGTTTACGACTGTGTCCTTCGTACAGTAATCATTCGCCAATAACTACATATTATTGATTTTAATATTTATTTATTTATTCCAGTCTCATCTATACACAACTTTTAAATCGGATAGTTTAAGAAACTGTTATCAAACTTTTCAGCTTTGTTTTGGTCTAGAGCTCTACAACGGAAGTATCGAGGGCTCTCATTTAAATAAGAAAGAGCCAGCGTTTAGTAGCTCCCTGGGTGTAATTATGTTTTTAATAAAAAATGCCATCTTGGATTTAAACCACATTTATGTAATATTAAATGCACGTGAAATTGTATATCAATCAAATCCTCCTTTAAAGACTAAATCCGGGGGGGGGGGGGCTTACGAGGGCTTCGCCCCCAGAACCCCCACCAGGGCTCTGCCCTGGACCTGCAAGGGGCTATTCGCCCCCCTTGTTCTCCTGCGTGTACATTTGTGCGTATATTTAAAATCGCCCTAGCTACGCCCCTGGGATACACCTTTAATAAGTCATTAATCATTATGTATAAATTTGTTGATGTAAACACCACACATTTCATACATACATGTACGTATACGTGTTGCTATTTATATCGTAGTGTATACCCGCTTCTCACCTTGCCCGGGTAGTATCAGGGGAAGGAACTCCAAATAAAGTAACATCTCTACTCTTCGCATATTATTGTTCTTTATAATAATAATAATAATAATAATAATAATAATAATAAAGATAATAAAAATAATAATAATAATAATAATACGATTACGAATAATAATAATAATAATAATAATAATAATAAACAATAGTAATCAAGCGTATTAATAAAATAAATTAATTATAGAATAAAACTTGCCTATATAAAATTCGTGTCACACTATTAAGACATCAAGCAGACGAAAGGAAAATCTAATATACCTAATCATCGGCCCAACTGATTAGCCAACTGATCGCTAACAACTGATCGGCCCAACGAATCTAGCTTGAACTCAGATCTCCGAACTTTCTTGAAATTCAACTCTACCTTGACATTCAACTTTTACATGCATTCGTTTTAACTATTGTCTTCGCACAGACTCGAAGGATCATGGATGCCGTCTGAAGCTGAAGATGAAGCTGAAGTTTTTTAAGGTAGCAGGAAGAAATGTAAACCGAGTTTCGACCTGGTAAATAACGTACAGTGAAATATATTTGATATATTTCATTCAGTAAATGCATGTATCTTTAAATAATTTGTTGAATAACGTAAATTTCAAAAGCATACAAAATAGATGATGTAAAGATATCATGTGCAAATAGAAAAAGAAAGAAGGAAAGAAAGAATGAAAGAAGAAAGAAAGAAAGAAAGAAAGAAAGAAAGAAAGAAAGAAAGAAAGAAGAAAGAAAGAAGATGTTATAAATAAATAAATTTATTTATTTGAATAAAGAAATGAATAATTAAATAATCTGACGACCCAAACAAATAAAAAACTGCCAACACTAGCTAGCATCTGTTACGATATATATGTGGGCATGTTTATCATTCATTCATTCTGTGATTTTAGTATTCCAGTATAACAGAGCTCGCAATAATAAATAATAATTTCTCATGCCTATAAAATTCATTTAACCGAAACATGCGCGCAATACCGGAATACATTTCCCACCATTTCATTTGAAAATAAATTCTGAAATAAAATCTAAATAACGATATTTACCAGAAGGCCAGATCGTTTCATTGTTGGAAAAGGAGCAAAGAATGCATAATTTATGAACAAACAATAAAGTTTAAAATAAAAGAAAAATATCTGACTAATTAGCAACAACAAAAAATATAAAATTATTCCGTGCAGACATCATAAAGAAAACTACAAAATCTGATTCTGGAAATATTGTTTTAAGAAGGAAAGCAATTAAGTGCAAGGCAATAACTTACCTGGTAAGAAAATAATAGGCACATGCTCCAGGATATTCTATTATCTCTGATTGTTTTATAGTTAATTAGTTTACCAGAACAGGTAGTACGAGACATATCTTTCAGCGGCTTTCACTTTGTAGGTGCTATTGATCTTTTCCAGACATTATGAGTCACCATCTACCGTTGTGAGAATTGTAAAATTTTCCCGTATTTCTTGGACTGTTATCAAGGTGTTTTCTCTATTTTAGCAGATAAGCACCACCTGCTTGCAAAGGGTAGTTCTACTTGAAATGATAAGATAATAAAGCTTTTGCATGCGAAATAAAGATTTCTTAATCAGATTAATTTTGTTTTAATTTGAACATTTTATACTTTTAGTTTAGTTTATACAAATTTATTTTAGTTCGATTTTGTTGGAAGCTATAACCTTCTTGAAACACTCTAAAATCCGTTCCTGTTTTTATTCTCTTTATTTACTGTATTTTGTGTGTAAAATAACAGAGACATTCTATGTTACATATCGTCTTAAAACCGACCCTAAGAGTACGGCAACAACATTATTTTAACGTTTAAAATTTATAAAAATATTTCATGAAAGCTTTATACCCTTTACAATTTACAATTCATACACATTTTGGGATTTTTTTCTGAAACAGTATATCTAAATGTATTCAAAGGTCAGTCACTGCAGGGGGCTTTCATCTTCCCTATTCACATAACAAATTGGAATATATACTTAAAACTGTCAACCTGACCTTCTCTTAAACAATCAGCATTATCCCCTGTCCGTACACACTCCAGGAGATCTTCACCTTCCCTGTTCGTTTAACACATTGGAACCTTCAGTTTTGATAATACTTTTTTGGAGTGTCCATCTGAGCCTTAAGCAAATTAACAAAATTGCGGTGACCGTCATTGCGGGAGATCTTTACCTTCAGGTTGATTTTGTCAGGGAACTAAACCATTTAACAAATTAAGTCAATTATTTTATTGGCAAAAACATACACATGTTCATCGCTAAGAAAATTTTTTGGCAGTACAATTCAAAGTGCAAAAAAAATATGATACATTATGAATAATATATAATTATTTACATATTTTTCCGCAAACAAATATATTAAAGTAGTCTCAATTCTTAGTTGCATCTCTGAATATATATTAATTGAGCTAAGTTAACAATTACATTGTAATTGTTTGTACATTTAAGATTACATACATTATTTGTTGGAACTTTTATATTCAATCATATACATTTTTTGTAATCAAATTTAATTTTATTTTATTATGAAAAGCATTATTTCTAGCTCGTATTCATCTTATTCAGCAGAATCTTTAACAAACATATTTATTTTCATTGTAGAAATGCGGGTTATCTTTGCGGTTGTAATTTGGTTCTTTAATATGTTGAGGCAGGGTTGTTCTTTTTTATCATAGTTTTTTCATCAATTTTTGAAAACCACTTTTTATGCATACTCTCTCTACAATCCCATACTCCATTTGGTGGGTGGCATTAGATATGTATTTAGATAAACAGTAAAGCTGGGATGCGAAAAGATAAGATAAATCTAATTAAACCGCCCGAAGCTTTCATCTCTTGTCTACGTCATTTTTACGTTAATGCACTCACAATGCAGTGCCAAGTTTATAAACCACCTGCAATGAAATGTTACAATCGTGAAAGTCTTAAATTTCCTATCATTTCAACACCTTCAGAAGAAAAGTTAGTTCTTTTTAAGTACTGAAACTGTATGATTAGTTTTTTATTAAGTAGATAACAATAAAAACTTAAATTTTATTGCCAGAGTGATGAAACTATTGCATTGGTGTAATTATTGTTTAAAACTTAACTCTGCATGATATATAATTTCTTACAGAAGCTGAGACTCAACATTTAATTAAGCAAAACAACTTCATCTTAATATTAATCGATAGCAAGTGAAATATGGTTTTATAAAATCAAAATTGAACAAGTTTATGTCTTACAACAGTCCCTCTAACTTTATGGCTGTCTCCTATTGTCTTTGTATATACTTCTATTTTTCGTTTCTTCACGTTGTTGTGGCTTATTAACTTCTTGTCACATGTTAGGTTGTCTTGCATTGGCTTTTTCCTCACTATATTTTGCGAACCGTCACGTTATCTTCTTGTCATACCACCGCTGTGGCTTACGTTGCATTGCCTTCCATAGAATTGTGTAAGTTTGGTTTCATCGCATTGTCTTGGTTTAAATAGAGGATATTTGTTTAGTTCAGTGTAAGATCGGAATATATTTCACCGAGTGAGCACCAAAAGGTATATTTCACGAGTGGCGCAGCCACGAGTGAAATATGAACTTTTGGTGTTCACAAGGTGAAATATATTTCGATCTAACACTAAACAAAACAAATTTTCTTTTTATTATATGCAAAGAAACGTTTTAAAAAAGACATTTAACCTAATACTGAATGAAAAGCGCGCCACATAATAAGACAACGTGACGTCATTTACGACGTCACGTCATTAAGTTGGTACCCAGTACTGTGCACGCTGATATTTCACTGAAACAACGTAAGGGGCTTAAATTCAAAACAGTGAAATTATCAAAGTGGTAATTTCACTGTTTCAAACAGTGAAATTACCAGTTTTATATCACTGATATATTTCTATAAACCACCAAAAAGCATGTAATAAATCGTTTTATCATTCCGTGTGCTTGTTTCTATTGCGTGGTATTAAGCATCATTGTAGTCATCGCAATGTCATTCTTTTGATCGCCTAGTCTGTGCTTTCGACGCATGTTATACAAAGTCTTGTGCTGTAGTGTTTACCTTTCTCATGTCATCGCCTTACCTTATTTTCTTTCGCAAAATTTCATATTTCCATACAGTTTTTCTTGTCATCATTTTGGTTTTCATCTCTTTTATAACATTGTCTTTCATTGGAGTGTCTATTTTTTCTTGTGTCGTTTCTGATATTGCATTTCGATGGGTTGTACTGTGCCGCGTAACATGTCTAGAAGCGTTGTTTTGTAATACTTTTTTATAACTTTGTCGTGTGTGATGGTCTGTTCTTTTCGCGCTGCTTTGCCTTATTCCTCATTTGTAATCTTATCTTCATTAAGGCTATTATTTCTTATTGTACATTGACTAAACATCTTGACATTAGTTGTTTGCATTTTCAAATATATCCCAAATTATTATGCTACGTATTTTACTGTAAAGTTTTATGTTCCTTGATTTATGTTCTTTCTTTTCGTTTCGGTTATTTATCTCGAATTTATTTTCCTTTATCGAATTATCTTTCCATTTCGAATTATATTGAAATGTACGGAAGCTTATCAGGGCCTCCACTTATCTAAAAGTTTCACGTCATGTCAACTTGTTTCTCCTCGTTTTGACCAAAAACATTCCATGAAGACGATATGATTAATACGTAATACATAAAACATTCCATGAAGACGTTATGATTAATACTTAATACATAGAAGCTTTTAATCATTGCAAAAAACTTTGTTGAATTACGTGAGCTATTACGGAAGCGTATCAGGGCCTTCACTGATCTAAAAGTTTCACGTCTTGTCAACTTGTTACTTCTCGTTTCGACAAAAACATTCCATGAAGACGTTATGATTAATACGTAATACATAAAACATTCCACGAAGACGTTATGATTAATACGTAATACGTAGAAGTTTTTAATCATTGCAAAAAAACTTTGTTGAATTACGTGTTCTATTTGTCAGTGCGAGTAACGTCTTTGCGTCTTACTAAATATTTCAGCAAAGACGTGAAATTAAGAAGTTTCGACAGGATTTTTGTCGAAGAGACAAAAGCTTCAAGCATATCGAGAAAATTCATTTGCAATATCTAAAAGCTTCTCATCTTTGTCAGTAAATTTTATTGAGAATTGCAAAAACATCTTAGCAATGCAAATAAAAATAAGTCGACTTAGCGCAAAACATTTCACCAACTGTAGGCCCTGATACGCTTCCGTAAGCTATTTTTCAATGCGAGTAATGTCTTTGCGTCTTACTAAATATTTCAGCAAAGTCGTGAAATTAAGAAGTTTCGACAGGATTTTTGTCGAAGAGACAAAAGCTTCAAACATATCGAGAAAAAATCAGTTGCAATGCCTAAAAGTTTCTCATCTTTGTCAGTAAATTTTATTGAGAAATGCAAAAACATCTTATCAATGCGAATAAAAATAAGTCGATTTAGCGCAAAACATCTCACCAACTGTAGGCCCTGATACGCTTCCGTAGAAATGTACGGAAGCTTATCAGGGCCTCCACTTATCTAAACGTTTCACGTCATGTCAACTTGTCTCTTCTCGTTTTGACCAAAAACATTCCATGAAAACGTTATGATTAATACGTAATACGTAAAACATTCCATGAAGAGGTTATGTTTTATAATTAATACGTAGAATTTTTTAGTCATTGCAAAAAAACTTTGTTGAATTACGTGAGCTATTTGTTAATGCGAGTCACGTCTTTGCGTCTTACTAAATATTTCAGCAAAGTCGTGAAATCAAGAAGTTTCGTCAGGATTTGTGTCGAAGAGACAAAAGCTTCTAGCATATCGAAAAAAAATCATTTGCAATGCCTAAAAGCTTCTCATCTTTGTCAGTAAATTTTATTGAGAAATGCAAAAACATCTTATCAATGCGAATAAAAATAAGTCGACTTAGCGCAAAACATCTCACCAACTGTAGGCCCTGATACGCTTCCGTAGAAATGCTTATCACTGCATTGTGTAAGCATTATCTTGTTTTATAATCAAGTTGCATAACCAATTGTAAGTAAACAGTTGTCTTCATCTTTTTGCACTGGACTAGGAGCTTCATAATCGTTTCATAATTTACATGTATACCTTAAAAGAAGGTTGGTAACATTTGCGTACTAAGAACAAAATGTTTGATTATATAACGTATTATGAATGAATTTAATTTGCCTATCCTTTCAATATAATAGACAGAACTTTCTTTTCAAATTCGAAAGAAAGGGTTTTTAATCGTAAATTATGAACGAACTCCATTAGAGGTGAACGGTAAGTAAATGGTGATTTAAGCAAGCTGTGCAGATTTGCTCAAATTCAAATCAAGACAAAGAAGCAGAAATTAAATCAAAAGTTTTTTTTGAAGAAAATGAGAATAATTATGAGATGTGCGGCAAATCGTATTTAATTTTATACTTTTGTTTGAAAATTTTTAAACTGACATGCACTTATTTGCGCATGGCATGTCGAAACATGCCATTAAGCCATTTAGGAAACATGGAAAGAATGAATATGTCATACAGAAAAGTTTTGTTTTGTCGCATTGTGTCAATATTTAAAGACAAAATGATACACGAGTTATGTAAAGTAAATTCATTTTTTTGTCTATGTTTCATACACACGACTCGCTTCCCGACTTTAAGTTTATTGACATACATTTATGATTTTAATGCCAATTATCATAAAGGTATTTTTTCAATTTTATATGATAATTAAAGAAATTATTCATATTTCATAATCTATGCATACTTTACTGACAGCAGATTTAAATAAGTCATGGTAAAAATCGCAGTCGTTAACATAAGTCTGACTATATCAATTATGAGAGTGTTGACTCTTTCATAAAAGATATAAAACTTTGGCTATGATATGTTAGAAATTTAGAGAAAGTAAATATTCGACCCCTTGTGGTTAACCTTATACACTTTCAAGTCATTAAAGAATTTAATAATATTAAAGAATGAAAAACATCGGGAAATGAATTCCTGAGTTTAAGCTATTTGCTTCCCTCTTGTCATAAATGAGACCAAAAGCCAAGTCGAGACTTCCATATTGCCTTAAACTTATGCCAACTTGTAATACAATTCATTGATATGAATTTACAAATTTAAATAACATGGGTGGGGTATAGTGATGAAATAAATTTTATCTTCAATGATGATTATTTTAAACTTGTACATAATTTAAGTTTACTAAATTCTATGACAAAGGCTATAAACTGTTTTGTAAAGTCATAAAATATAATTCAGTTTCTTGAATGTAAGCACACAAACATTCTTTTACTACATCCTCTTATAACTATAATTCTGACCCTTATATTTCCAACTGGACCCCTTATTTTATCGGATCGAGACTAAGCATTGTCTTTGGTATAACATAATATTAGAATAAACATAAAATAGAAGGGAAATTAATACTGAATTAAAAGTGGAACAAAAGAAAGTCATTATTCCATTGTCTTAAACAAATGTTTGATTGATCTTACACATACTACAAAAAGTGAAACTTGGAAGTTGGAAAGTTTTATGTATCTTCCTCGTTCCAAAAATGACTTATAAAATTAGATTACAAATCGACGTAATGTCTGCTGATTCCGTCCCAATATCAAACGACAATTCATTAAAACTTTGTATGCCGATCATTCATTCGCCAAGTAATAACTGAATTTTAGCTTTGTTTGATTTCATTTTTGATAAATTACAAAGTAAACATATAAAATCAAACATAATATTTGCATGAATTCTATGCTTGAATTCAACTTTTTGTTTTAAATTTTAATATATTAAAACCAATTCCATAAAATCGGTCAAAAATCGAACAAGCAGGTTTTAAAATTGACCATGAAAATTTAATGTTATTTACTTATGCCTTATATGAATACTAATTCCTTGTTTTACAATTATATAATGCAGTCAGCAAACATTTGCTTTTGGTCACGTAAAGGTTGTTATCAGTTCTCAGAATCGAAGTTAATAACAAGTCAGTTTCCGGTTTACTCTTCGTGCGAACTGAAACGTATACAGCTTTTGTTTATTTGTTTTGGATTGATATAAAATAATTTATGTTACTGTTCAGTTTTTATAAAAACCATAATATGCAACTGGTTATAAAAAACAAACGAACAGAAAAAATAACAGTCAAACATCAAGTAATATCACAATATTATTAAAGAATACAAAATACACATTATGTCTAGCTAAATAAACAAAAAAGAAGGAGATCAACTACTGAATTCATTACTACATGTATTTTACATTGTAACAAATGGAAACGAAGAATGAGAAGTATTAATCATCTAAATTTCAATATTGTTTTTTTTACAAAATAAAGATAGTTTTTGTAGAATTTTTTCATCACAACTATTCATTCATCTCTCAAGTTTAAAAATATTGGGATGAATATAGAAACTGGGTAGAAGAAATCTACGCCCAATGTCATTAAAATACGAACACGGGGGATTGAACCCCATATGGATCACAAAATTGAGCATTGGTAAAAAAATATAATGTGAATTTCCGCTCATCAAGATGTGAGGTATAGCTCGATATGTGGATCACATCTGGATGAGAGGAAATTCACATACATTTTTTACCGATGCTCAATTTTGAGATCCATATGGAGTTCCACTCCCGTGACGAACATTCAAATAACTAGTGAAATTCATCACCAATAGCTTGATACGGACATAAGGAACAGAGCCTATTATTCTGATCTATTGCCAAATGTCTGCTTTTTTTTCAATTAGTAATAGGTTATTCATTGTTCTAAATTTACATAAATATTTGCCTATGTCAAATAGAAGTACATCTAGATATTGAATATTTTTATGTACGATGAAGATGTATTAAAAGTACTATGCCAATCTTGTAAAAATTGATCATGTAGTCTGAGATTACCTATATTGTATGTATACCGGAAGTAATAGCTGCACTTTTTAATTAGAACGTGTTTTTATTAAAAAGCTCAATTAAGTGGCATTAGCTAGCATGTTTGAAGCATTTCGTTAAATAAAATACATGTACACAACACTCTGTGCATTGTCTCAGATTATGTGCGAGCGAAACAAACGCTTTTGTCTTCCATTCCAAAAGATTTTAGTGTCATCAAGCAATTTCGTCGATAGCGTTTATACATGCATTGTGTTGTTAACTTTACATTTTATTACATAAAGTAATAATTATAAATCAAATACGCAAACAACAATGTAATTCAAAGACCTAGGTTGTAAGATATAGTGTATCATAGTTTGGGGACCTTTCTGTAGAAAATGTGTCAGAGTCTAGTAAATCGTATACATATACATGATGGAGTACATGTACCAGTTACCTGCACTCCAGAGCATGCCCTTTGACTCATTTTTACTTAGCAGAGAAAGTTTCAGCGACAGACATATCATATTCAGGTGCTCGTTCATTGGTTACTTTTTTCTGGGATTTCATATTGTGACAACAGGTATTGTGTTTTAATGTTTGACTGAGAAAGAACATCAAAACGCTCGGCAATCGGGGGCTAGGCTCTCTCGTACAAATCAGATAGCATCGTGTTTCGACGCTCTTTCTATAACTTATTTCATTATGATGCAATATAGATAATTGAAGTGAAGAAGATATTTATTGGCGACGCCGGTGAGCGGCGTCGTCTTATATGGAATGCTTTTTATTTTTGCCTATGGAAGGAGCTGTTATTAATAGCAGTTAATTTCATGTTGAGTTAATTAGATTTATCTTGATTCGTAAAAATCAAGTAAACAAATATGTTGTTATATTTGTATTTAATAACTTTATATAAAAAGCATGTGCATTGTGATATTATTTTCACGAAATTGCAGGCTGAGTTTAACAGCTTGTCCCTTAGTTTTATTGACAATACTAAAACCCGGATTTCGATTATCGTTGTGGTCTACATTGATGCCGTATCCATTTCGTTCATTCATTTATATATTTTCAAAATTTTCTTACAAGAAGAAAGTTCACCTGCAAATGAGTATAAGGATAGGTAATGAACTGTTGTTAACGATTTTCCTATTGATTTTATCCATATTACATTGATCTGTTGCACAGAATGGTTGTTTTTACAAAGTGTACCAGTATCCGGATGTTGAAAGCTATCCGATTTTCTGCAATAACTGCTGTCACATGGTCATCTATTTTTTATGAATACTTTACCATTAATTTGCATGGCTTAATAAAACTGACTGAGCCTGCAACATTTCGTAATTTTAATGTTTAGGGTGTTCTTTTGGGTTTCAGGTTTTCTCTCTTTTAAGGGGAAGTAACTCGTGTTTACTAAATTATTTGTTCTTTTCTGTCTACTCTGTCTACTCTATCTTTAGTATTACTTACTATTTTATGTTTTTTTTATAAAATTTACCAGTTGTAAGGTCATTAAAAGCAGAGAGGCCCTGATGAGTGAATACTGATATATATTTTTACTGGCTTGATATACCCTAGACCAGATTTTTCTAGTTTGTTCAGTTGGTACATACCTATAGGTATTCTGCTAGAGGCATCTTCTAATCACTATGTGAAATTATTATTTTCTATGTGTTTGTATATGAATTGTTACTAAAATAACCTTTGGTAAAAATGAAAGGTAGAATATTTAAGCTACACATATAGGTGCTCATTTTAAACACTTGATTACATTATAAGCAATTAGTTATACATTGTATAGTAAAGTCTAATAGAAGGTTAAAAGAGGGACAGTATTTGTTACTGTAAGAGATATGCATTTAATTTTTAGACACTAACACAACTTAATCTGTATCACATGATACAGACTATTTGAGATTTTTTTTTACTTTTATACTATACAATATCATGTGTACACGTTATAGTTTTCTTCCTACAAGATTATGAATTCCTGTCAATAGGATGTTATATTCATTTTTAATGGAACCTGAGAATTATTAATGTAATGTGCATACAAGTGTATCATAGTATATGGATATAATGTGTATTTCTGTATTTAAAGACTTACAGTTATGATGGATGAGACTTGCATTTAAATTTATAAATGATAATACATGTATTGATCAGTCTACAGGTTATAGTTGTTTATACCCAGTGTTAGCTGGCTAATAATAGTATCTATAACAGAGTTTATATATTCTACTAGATTTTGAATTCCATCCATTAGTACCAATGTTAATGTTAGGATTTCATATTTATTTAATAGAAACTGGGAATTATTAATGTTATGTGCATACATGTATATCTTACTATGTTGATATGATGAGACTTATAATATTTCTGAATTTAAAGAGTTACAGTTTCATTATTATTAAAGGGATGAGACTTTCATTTAAAGTTATAAATGATAAAACATGTATTGATTGAAAATGTCCTGAAACTTGGATCAAGCAATATAATTGATAAAGTCTAAAAAAATCAGTTTTGAATGGTTATTCTAATTTTTTTCTAACATGTGCATAGATTGAAAAGGACAGCTTCTGTCTTATCTATTTGTAATGGAGGGACACCGGTCTCAATTTCCAAGCTTAGGTCTCCTGAGTCAACCCGACAACAGACTTTTCATAGAGTAGATTATTACTTGCCCTTGAATAAATTTGTACACAAAATTTTATAGCAGGTGATTTTTGCCACATGAAAACCAACAAAGTACAAAAAAGTAACCGGGCGCCAGACACAAAGTGGTGTGTTTGTTGCATTTTCATGTTTTCGCCCAGTGCCCTTAATGCAAAATACAAATCAGCCTTCATAAAATTTCTTACCATAGAAAAAGGGTTAGTTTTTTATCCGTACAAAAATAGATATTGTACATGAATTAGCACAGTTATGTTCACTTTCAAATTGACCTGTTATAAATAATGGCACAACCAATAGTTTATTGTCTAAGCCCTTTTTAGTAAAAATAATTATACATAATATATAAATTGTTATTAGTCCCCTACCGGTTTAACCGGAGGGGACTTTAGGTTTACCCTCCGTCCGTCTGTCCGTCTGTCTGTCTGTCCGTCTGTCTGTCTGTCTGTCTGTCAGTCTGTCAGTCCGTCAGTCCGTCCGTCCACAAAACTGGATCCCGCGATAACGCAAAAAGTACTGAAAATATTTTTATGAAACTTGATATATGGATAGATGGCAGTATGGAGATTATGCCCGTCTTTTTTTTTTTCTTCCTATGTTGAAAATTCTGGTTGCTATGGCAACAAATAGTCTGAAAATATGGCAAATTTAACACATAAACTGGATCCAGTGATAACTCAAAAAGTACTGAAAATATTTTTATGAAACTTGAAATATGGGTAGATGGCAGTCTGGAGATTATGCACATCTTTTTCTTTTCTTCCTATGTTGAAAATTCTGGTTGCTATGGCAACAAATAGCCTGAATTTCAAGATTTCTGATTTAAATTTTTCAGCTTTTTCACTATATGTTCTTTATTTCTTAAGGTGTTTACTTCAAACTTTAAATATAAGTTCCTGGTCATCAACCACATCATATGTGACAAGGTTTATAACTCTAGCACAAAAAATATCAATATATTACCTCCCTTGAACTTAGATTTTTTATGAAAAAAAATGTTGTCTTTTTTAAATAACTTCTTTATTTCCTAATGTATCTACTTCAAACTTCATATATATGTTTCTTATTATCACTCGACATTTTTGAGAAGGTTAAATACTCTAGCAAGACTATTTCCAGAATTATGTCCCCCTTGAACTTAGATTTTTTTTCGAGAAACTGGTATTTTCACTCCAACTTCTTCATTCCTTATAGGATTTACTTTAAAATCCCACATCGTAATAATATGACAAGGTTGTATAAATATAATTTCCTTACTAAGCATGGAAACTTAACACATTACTGTGATATAGACAAACTTATTTTATTATGTTTTGTGGTCGATATTTTCAAATACAGACTTCATCCTCAAATTCATTATAAATGGCAATACACAGGAGTGTATGACAATTAAAGAACTTTTTGAGGGACCGGTAGGGGACTACTGTATTGCCCGCAATACTATCAAATGCTTGTTTTAATTAAGACTATGAGTATGTAAGGTTTTTATTTCTTATTTATTAATTAAGAATTAATTATCTGTTAATTTAAAAATCTAAATATCTGTCACGGTTTAGAACTGTTCACTGTTTAGGCCAGAAAATGTGTAAGCGGCTAGATAGTTCAATCGCTTATAGCCGCGGTACATTATTCTGTGGGTCACAGGTTTGAGTTCTGGTCAAGCTGAAAGATTTCTCATCCAGTGACTGCATATAACCATGAGTTTAATTCACTATGCTCTGTAAACATCAGAAATTCAAGGACATAAACCAATAGAGTGGGGAAATATGTTGTGATTTAGAACTATTTCATTATTAAAGAGAAAATGTGTAGCCGGCCGGATAGCTCAGTTGGTCTTCTGAACATCATGGGTTCGAGTCATGGTCAGGCAGTTCAAGTCAGGGTTTAGAAGTGGTTTTTCAACTGACACATGTTTGACTCATTTAATAGATTGTATTTTATTTGAAATGGACAAAGGCAGTATTGCATGATATTTTTAGATCTACAAAAAGCATTTGATACAGTCGATCACACTATACTGCATATGAAGAAGTTATTTTTCTTCTTCTTCATGGAACTTGAAGTTTCTGCCATATATAATGACATTCTTACATGCTTCAAGTCTTATCTCTGATAGCAGCTGGTTGATGTGGCTGGTACTCCTTCTACTACTGCTCTGAGTACCTATGGTGTCCCCCTGATGTTCATTTTAGGTCCTCTTTTATGTCTAATATATGTCAATGACATGTCTGCAACCTAAGCAATAAGCTTTTATTATATGCACAGGCACAAGTATCAGACCTGGGAAGAAAAAATATGACCAGATTAATAAAAAAACTTGTGTTCATCTTAAAATTGTCACAACCAAAAAAATGTAAATAATGACCCCCTTTAAAAATATACTTTAAGTTAATAGTATATTTTTAAAGGGGGTCATTATTTACATTTTTTTTTTTTGGTTTTTGACACTTTTAAGATGAACACAGTTTTTTTATCAATCTGGTCATACTTTTTCTTCCCAGGTCCGATACTCGTGCCTGTGATTATATGATGATGACTCAGGTATCCTTGTATTTGGAAAAATAAATAGTATAAAGATTAGTTAATTGACTATAAATTGTCTTTGCATCTTGGCAAGACAGAGTCTTTCTTTTTGGTTTAAGTTTCAACTTAAACTGGGCATATCCTCCAGGTCACATGAAATGGTACTGCTATAAAGTACACATCTTTTGTTAAGTATTTAGGTGCAAACCTGGATCAAATTCTTTTGGCGTCGCCCTTTGATGCTTTGCATCAATGCTTTTCTTGTATCAATTATCAAACGATTTGGTGACTTCGAATAATTATCCAAATTGAATAAAGAAATCAAACCGAAAACCTCCTCCAAGCATTTGCCACCATTTAACGACCAGGGAATCAAACTGGTCAGGCTCTATACAGTTAAAGGCTCATTTGTTTCATTTTGTTTATCAAGTCCCTTTAAAGTCATATGGACTATTCATGCATATATTTAACGCAGTTATCTACGACAATATATTTCTATAGATATATATTGAAATTGAAGTCAATAAAATAGCTCACATCTGTCAATCACGTCTGACAATTATCACAATCATTTACATAATGTATGAACTTTAAATGCCCCCATCTCCTTTTCCATGAATTACATAAATGATAAATAAATAAGTTAATTAGTTGTTATTCTCTTTATCACAAACAAACTATCAACAGCAATGTGCTAATGATCTGTTGTGGCACCGCCGTACTTTAGGGTTTACATTATGTCTGATTTTCTGTTAGGGGTGGGGTCGGTAGTTTATACTCGGGATGACGGTTGTAAGCCACAATGAATTTATCAGAGCACAGTCCAGCCACCACATTTTTCCTATAGTTGCTAACATTTTTGCAAGGAACTGTTAACTTATGTACATGTCAGAGCAGAGGTGCAGTGCATATGACCATAGAAAGGATTGCATGATCAATCACAACGAAAGTGACCTGCACCGCCTGGGAATCGAACACGGGTCGCCCGATTCACAATCCAACGCTCTTAACTTACTTGACGGTCCTGGTCTTCTGATTTCATTGAACTATATTATTAGGCGCATGGATATTGACGTTGTTTGGCCAAATTGAAGGCCAAACATATAATTCGTTAAACAATTCATTGACTTCTTACCAGTATGAATGAATTTAGAAATAAACACTGACTTATTAACTGACTAATAGGCCCTATTTATCAACTATCCATCAATTTACCTCTAATTGAGTGTTAAGTAAAGGTAACTGTATCCACGTGGTACATCCGTGTTTTTATTGATTAACGTCACGTCGTTATCTTCAAACGATCCACTTGTTTGAACTGTTCCATGAAAACAACAGCAAGGTGAACCGGTGTGGTAAAAAAAATTGCTCTCAGTAAACAGTATTACAAAATCTTAGAGCGCTGACTACTATAATGTTAATAATTTAACCAATATATATCTACAAGTGTATTTCATCAAAGGTAAGCAGACAATAAAAAAAACTGTCTGTGAACAGAAGGAAATTCTGGAGGTTTTTTCTGCCTTTGTCTCATATTATTATATTAATTTCTTCTCTCTGACTCAAAGGTGAGCCAGTATCTTGTTTGATTTACAAATGCAGATGAAAGAAAAACTACAATATAATATTGTTTTAAACTCATTGTATAATTAATATCAACAATATGTTCTAAACTTGAACGCTGCTTAATACTTTTCTTCAACCGGACAGGAAAGGTCGCCAGGTGCAAAAATATCGTCTGCAATTTGTAGACAGTTTTAAATTTTCATTTTATTTTGGATATAACATTCGTTTCTCCGACTTGAATACAATGTATTTTCATTTCGTTGTTCATTCTCTTGTAATTTATTCAAGCATTCCCGCTGAACAATTTTGCGTATTGCTCTTTTATTTAGTAAACATAAGCATTCCAACTAAATCACAAGTGGAAGAGGTGCCATAGTGAATAAGGGCATGTTGGTTTAAGCTCTTCCGGAACCGCAGTCCTGTGACCTCATATGATATCATTACTAGTAAGTTCCAGTGTTTGGAGTCGAGGGTGGTTTAGTTAAGTTAAAGCTTTCTTCACTATCGACCTAATGTAAATCATAAAATGGGTAACGTTTCAACGAAGTGATAGAACAAAATTTTGGAGGAATAACTATTTAAAATGTTGGCTCAGCGTTTTTTTACTTGTTGTTGTTTTTCGTCTGTTAGTCGAACATTGACCGTATCTTCCTTTGAGACGTTGCTTCCTGTAAACATGTACTTAAATGTGTTTTGATTGTTTAAACACTCCTTTTCCAACTTGCATTAATGTATATTACTCAAACATCGTCAGATATTGATGGTTGGACCTTTTACATGTAATCATAAAAGCAATAATAATGATATATTGTTATATCATTATTAGTTATAGTATTTGAAATGCTCTTGAAATCGAATAACTACTTTCAGTAATGCCCCAGAAAGTATATCCACAACAAATGGGGAAAGGCCCTTTGCATTTAAGAATGCAGTTATAATCGTTGGGACTGCTAATGCTTTCTGTTTGCCAAAATTTGACCTTGCTGATAGAATAAGCGGGAAAAAAAATTATTTGAATGTCCAGCATGGACGCCGATATGTTACAGGAAACTTTTATACAAAGTATATAAATGACATCTACGTAAGCTAGGCATCAGCAAATAACTTTAGTTCTGTGCAAAAGTAATTCAATAATGTGTGACAAAATCTATAACTCGACCCTGACTCGACTCGGTTAGAGTGACCTCCCCTGAAACATTGCAAATGGCGTAAGGGTTCAAAGGGTGATAACTGTTGCATTAAAAAAAGAGTTGATCGAAGTGATCTTCCCTGAAAACATTGCAAATGGCATAAGGAATTTAAAGGGAGGTAACAGTTGCGCTCAAAAAAGAGTCAGTTAGTGTGACCTCCCTGTAAACATTGAAAATGACGTAAGGGTTCTAAAGGGAGGTTACTGTTGCGTTGGTTAAAAAAAAAGAATCGGATAGTATGACCTACCCTGAAAACATTGCAAATGGCGTTATGGTTCTGAGGGAAGTAACGGTTGCGCTCCAAAAAAAAAAGTTGATTAGAGTGACCTCCCCTGATAAGATTGCAAATGGCGCAAGGGTTTAAAGTGAGGTAACTGTTGCGCTCATAAAAAGAATTGATTAAAGTGATCTCTCCTGATACCATTGCAAATGGCGTAAAAGTTCAAAGAGCGATGACAGTTACGCTCAGAAAGAGTCAGTTAGAATAACCTCCCCTAAACACAATGCAAGTAGTGTAAGGGTTCAAAGGGAGGTAACTGTTGCGCTTAAAAAAGAGTCGGTTAGTGTGACCTCCCCTAAAAAAATGCAAATGGCGCAAGGGAGGTAACTGTTGCGCTCTAAAGAGTTGATTCTTCTCCTGATAACATTGCAAATGGCGTAAGGGTTTCATAGGAGGATACTTTTGCGCTACAAAAATAGAGTCGGAAAGAGTGACCACCCTTGATAAGGTTTAAAAGAACTTTGCATGAGTTTAAGAAAAAACAACTTTCTTATTCTGTATTTAGAAGCTCTTAAATAAAGTTTTATTTCTCCTAATTAAGACTTTAAAATCGACCATGCGACCACATACATGCATCGAGGACATGTTTGAAAGGATGTGACCGTGCGACCACAAACACGCATCACAGGATTCCCCTTCTCTTACGAGAAAGGGACAAAGAGATGTCCGCCCTTTTTATAAAGGGCAGACTTTAAAAATTGCCTTTGCCTTATGTTATTAATAAGGAGGCTAATTTTCACAGGTATGTCTTGAATTGGTTTATATACAACAATAGTAATGCAAACCAAGCGGGTTATCAGTTAACGTCTATTTAAGTCCGCTATGAAACTTTAGAAAGATAATATGTAACTTCTTGAGAATTTTGAGTTTAAAGTTTTTTTCTACTTTTCATTCTATGTATATAACAGAATTATCTTAATTTTGCAAAACCCGAACGTTTCAAAAACGTTTTATATGCATTAAATACTGAAGATATATTTCACACGTTGTTTTCACAAGTAGTATAGGCGTCGGTTTAACGCCACGACTGCGCATGCGCGGCGCCATATTGGATTCTATTTTTAGAATGACATTATCGTTTTATTTTTAGAATGACATCATCTGTCTATTTTTAGAATGACATCATCGTTCTATTTTTAATCTCCCGGAAGTATACGGAGCTGACTTGTATACCCGATCTAGGGCTTGAAATGCGGACATTGAGGGTCAGGTCCTCGGCCCAAGACGGGGAGATAAAATTAGTATCCAAGCATTTCAAAATTGAATGGCAAAAATAATGATTCCCTTTGTTTTTATATTTCCCACACTGCGTACAGTGTACTTGACAACTGATTTAATTATTACTTTTAATCAATGTTCTCTATAATACACGTTTAATTTAACTCAAATAACTAACATTTTAAATGTATTTCTTTATATTTTAAATATCACCCTTAATACATAATTTATCTTATACATTTTCAAATAAGGTTATTAACATATTTATTTTAAGTATTTCTTTATAAACATTTAATAAAAATATTACCTCTTTACTCCTTAAGCTCCAGCAACGAAATGACTCCAATATTAAAAGTACTATTCCTTAATGCGCATGCTTGGATTTGATGACGTCACCAATGCAATAAAACAAGCTCCAACATGTTGCGCGTCTATTTATTTAAGGCCGACTGGGCGGACAATTCAAAGTAAACATGTCAAATTTGATCCTTTTAAAGTCGCCGCACTGTCTGGCGTGTGTTGATTTAAGAGCAGATGTGCGGACAAAAGGCTATTCAGGTGTCAAAATTAATCCATTCAGAATGTCAACAATGTTTGGCGTATGTTGATTTAAGAGCAGATGTGCGGACAAAGGCAAATTCAACTGTCAAAATTAATCCATTCAGAATGTCAACAATGTTTGGCGTCCTGTTTATTTTAGAGCAGATGTGCGGACAATTGTCCATTTAACTGTCAAAATGAATCCCTTTAAAGTCGCCGCGATGTTTGGCGTCTTGTTTATTTAGGGACGAATACTTTAACAATGGTCTATTCATATGTCAAAATTAATCCCTTTAAATTCTCCGCACTGTTTAGCGTTTGTTTATATAAACCCGAATGCGGTATAATGGACATTGATTTTATCAATAGTGTACCTTTTAAGGGTCCCGGTCAGCGAAATGTTTACTTAGTGCAAACAGACTGCTGAAATAAGGATTAAAATTTGTAGAAAATGTTGCAACTTATAAAATTATGACTTATACCTAATACTGTTTTGCTTTCTAGTCTACAAAATGCTGTAATCTACACTTTAAATGAAATTTCATTCCCTTGCATGTATTTCTGAGCAATTCCATTCAAAGAAATTAAGCTACAGACCGGTTTTTCCTCTCTAGGGCAACCGTTTACGATATGATTTTTCAATTTTTCACTACCAATTGAAAGAACATTTTAATACCTTTAATTTACACCCCCCATTGTCGATTCGATTTTCAACTGTTACAGAGTTATTACGTAACAGCGATTTTTAAACCCAAATTTTTAAAGTTTACAAAGCCCTTCAATTTATATACCGTTAAAAAGATCTCGACGAGTAGATTCAGAAAATGTATAGGTTTATGGGTCTATCATTATGAGTTACTGAGATATTACAGATATAGACTTAGTGTATTTTAACCACCAATGTAAGATAAAGCGTTATTGCACTAAATTGTTTGAAAATATTCAAATGAGTGTGGCGTCCTTATTTATGGGTCGATTTTATCCATTTTGGTATCAAATTAAAGGTATTCAAGAGTACTTTCAGACGCTGTTGATAGTAAAGTTCATACTGGAAGTCAAAATTACTCATGCGTTAAATGACAATTCTCCGCTTATTTCTGGACATAACATGGGTATGTTGCATATCAAACGAAAGGTCTTGACAAATGCGACAAGCTGAAACTAACAAACCGCAAGTGAAACCAATCATGCGTAAAAATCATTAAAATAACTAAAATAAGCTTACCCCCAACCTTTACTCCTCGCTATCTAAATCGGCAATGAATGAATCGCTACGGTTAATCGTAATAACTGGAGTAACAGAAGCGTTCGGATTGGTCACTGATAAGACAGTATTCTGATTGACTCGAAAGCAGGTTGGACAACCGTTCCTTGCAATGTGTAAAAATACATAAAACAAGTGAGGAGGAGGAGGAGGTGGAGGAGGAGGAGGTGGAGGAGGAGGAGGAGGAGGAGGTGGAGGGGAGAAGGTGAAGAAGGTGGAGGAGGAAAAGAAGAAGCAGGAGGAGGGGAGAAGGTGAAGAAGGTGGAGGAGGAAAAGAAGAAGCAGGAGGGGAAGGAGGTGTAGGAGTAGGAGGAAGAGGAGGAGGAGAGAAGGAGGGGAGGAGGAGAGAAGGAGGGGAGGAGGAGGAGGTGGTGGCGGAGGAGAAGGAAAGGAAATTTTTTCCTGTATCTGTGACCTATGGGTATCAAGCAGTTCAACCGATCTAAATGGAGAACAATCCTCACTCAGGAGAATATATAAAATAATACGTCGATGTATGTAAACCTTTCAAAAGACATCCAATGGAACAGAAACTGGACTTTTCTCAATGAACCAACACACTCTATAGATAAAGATTGGAAGTGCTTATCAGAACGGGATATGTACATGGACACCACAAAGATAGGCATTGAAGGTGGTCAATTACACTGACAATACATCATAAATAACAAGGCAATATATGTATTCATATCTTTTATTTGGATATACATGTATTTTCATGCGAAAAATAAAAAACAAAACATGTCAATTTTTATTTTATTAACATACAACATTCTGAAACAATAATTATGGTGTTAAGAGTAATGATGCATTTTGTCTAGTAGCTTTAGTTATTGGATTTCTTCCAGTTTCATCATTTTAGACACTATAAGGTAATCATTGAGCTTTTTTCGTTGTGGATTAAATTTTTTGGCAATGTTTCTCATTGATTTTCCTCTATATCGTTTGATGACGTAGTACGCGCAATAAAGTCCACACACGTTAGACGAAGACTGTTGTAGCTGCCCATTATACATAAGGTATTTCTTGTTTAGTATCTTCTCAAATCCAACCTGATAGCTTTGCGGGCAATTTCCCATCGAGTCGAAAAATTCGTAAGGGCCTTTCGTGGGAAAATAAAAAGCCACCCAATGTTTTCCAGGGCCATTGCTCGTATCCGTATTGGAAATTACGAATCTTCCTTTTTGTTTGCGAATTTTATCAGCCGCACACACTGTCACTGGATATCCTCGCAATATATTTTCTAACTGATAATTGTTCATTTTAGTAAGTTAAGTGACTCCAGTCATTGTCCGTTCGGCGCTTCTTACGCTCCGGTATACTAGAATCTCTGTTCCATTTAACTTCCGATTTTGCAATTTCAATCGCTTGGGCCACTGGGCTAACCAAATTAACTGAGGGACGCTGTGTATTTTTTAGCTCCTCTTCCGCTAATTTTAGCTTTTCCTCGGTGGCTTTGAGTTTCGCTTCTAGTGTTTCGACTCTTTTACGCAAATGGCCGCTACCTACAATGTAACGGCCTTTATGATCGGCTTTAACGTACCCGTCCCCCAAGTCCTTGAAATGTTGATACCATTTATCTGGATCATCTTTATAAGGGACCCATTTCATTTGTTTATAATCGTATACTTCTATGGAACCCATTGTAACGTTGTAAACTTAAGACTGGCGATCCTTCTTACGCATTTTCATCCTCATCGTTTTTATCGTTCTCATGATTAGAAATGTTAATGTCGTGACTGGGCCATAGAACCTCAAACAGATCTTTTCTTAGTTTAATGGCTTGTCGAATAGATTCCTTAAAATTCATACCGTGTTGATGTCTAAGTTTCCTCGCGGACTGGAAAATTTGCTGTTGAGTAGGGTCCTTTTGCAATACATAAAAGTCAATAAGAAATTGTGCATAATTTTGTCTCAACATTTTCCTTAAATGCGGCAACACATCATTTGCAGCTCGAGAAAGAGCATCATCGAAAGAGTACTCTTGATCTATGTAACTGTTTAGTCGTTCCTTAAATTGTTCCGAATGAGCCTGTCTGAGGGGCTTTTGAAATCTTCGATCCCATATGTCATGACGTGCACGTTCTTCTTCTATTTCCTCTTTTATGCGCTTACCAGGAGGTCCCGTAATGAAAGACTTTCTTTTCATTCCAATATTTTCGTCTTCTGACTCATTTTCCTCCTCCTCCTCATAATCATTATCAACATCATCATTTAAAGTATTGTCAGACAAGGTTTTTTCTCCACTAATCTCATTTTCGGAATCATACGCATGTTGTCTTTGCCTAGCTTGACTTTCAAAAATGTTTTCGCGTAAACGGTCATGTTCTTGAGTAGAGGATTTCAAGTCTACCACTATATAACCGTGAGGTCTTGATGTTGCTCGTTCGAAGCGTTTCATAAAGATGTTATAGGAGGAAGGATATATTCTTCTCGCTAACGTAGCCACCTGCTGTCTGTCAATGGGGTTATTGAACAATACTAGGTACTGCGTATTTAACGCGATATCTCTGCAGGCTTTTCCTTGAGGAAATAAATTTTGAGTTAGATACACGATAGATATGTTCCTGTGGTGACTGCCTTTGGTAAAAAGATCGGCGATTCTCTGGTCACATTTGGCCTCTGTCATCAAATCGTCAAAAACGATCAGGTTCCTTTTACGCCCGTCAATATACTCGGGATTATTCAAGTAGTCGGGGATACCGTGTACAAATTCTATCCCGGGTATTCTACGCTGAAGTTCGTCGTATAGAATTTGCCATTGACCGTAACACCAAATGATGCGCTCCGGTGGTGGACTAACTATATCGGATAAAAGCAATGTTTTTGTCCATTCGGTTTTCCCGCTACCGCTTGGCCCGGAGACGACCATCGAAAACGGATGCTGAAACGTCATCTTTTCTGACCCAGGGGTTATTTGTGGTGATGGATGCTTATCTCTTACAATTTCGTCAGTCTCGTGCAGGTTACGATGATGTCTCAACATGACGTCGCGTCTTGAGAAAAGTTGTTGACAAATTGGACATTGATTCATTATAAAAAAAAGACACAAAAGTACACTGAAGTATTCGTTCTTATACTGGTTAGTCACCCTTCTTACGTTGGAGTGAAGTGTTGTTGTTGTTAGTGGTGGTGGTGGTGGGTGGTGGCGGTGGTGGTGGCGGCGGTGGTGGCGGCGGTGGCGGCGGCGGCGGCGGCGGCGGCGGGTGGTGGTGGTGGTGGCGGCGGCGCCGGCGGTGGCGGCGGTGGTGGTGGTGGTGGTGGTTGGTGGTGGTGCTAAAGGAGCAGGAGATTAATGGTGGTCGTGAAGGAGCAGGAGATTAATAGATGACAAATCCTGTTTCCAGTCATACATGTTTATTGATAAAATATACGCAGATAAACATATTCTTACAAAGAAACACAAAAGATATGTTACAATACAGTAGTACACTATCAATGTTATGGTTATACAAATGAATGTCAACATTTTTTTTTTCGTCTAATTTGATGCAGTAGATACCGTTGAACTTAAACCACCAAATCCTCCAAAACCGCAAGGTGTTGACCTAGTTGTTGATACAAACGCACCAAATCCGCCTATTGGGGGCGGTTTTTGTTGAGGAGCGCCTACTATTTTAATATATTCGCAATTGGGTGACCACTTGTGATGTTCTCTCAATGCAATGTCCGATCTATCCCAGGCGCTTAATTTTATGTGACATCTGAAACACTCGCACAAGTCTGATTTCCCACTGTAGTATAATCCCGCGCTTGCCAGTTCGTACTTATTCGGGAGTAATTGTTTTGGATACGTATCGAACGTCTTAAGTCTACTTTCGTAATATTCCATGTTTTGGTTGAAGGATGTACAGTCAGTGGCGTTCATCTTGCTTATGCCAATACGCTTATAAGTATTCATTTATATACACACGTATTAAAATCTGATTGGCTGCTATTTTTGGCATGACGTTATTCATCTATTTATGTTATTTATAGTCACGTGATCAAAATAAATGGTCAAATAATCCTTCTATCTGATTGGTTACATTTAGTCCGTAAGAAAAGAGAAACTGCTGTTAAATTGGACAATGTCATTTCTAAATTTAGATCAGCGCATGCGTATGATGTATCGCACTGGTGACTTCGGTCATTTGGTGATTGGACGTCATAGAGTAAACATCATTAACGCAGTAAGTTGAGTTTATATTTCGAGTACAGTATTTTCAATGAAGAATGATTAAAAGATTTAATAGTGATTTTTATTTCGATTTTAGTCCGTATTTATAAAGAGCGCCTTAAAACATTTCGTACGATACCAAACATGACCGGGTTATATTGACTAATAAAGGCGTAAATCCACATTTTACGCTTGAGTGATTTTACTTCATTTATCGGGCCCTATCCGAGTCAGCGATACAAAATTATACATTTTCTGAATCTAGTGAGTAATACCTTTCGTTCGATACAGGTATTGATAAGATCGGTCCGTTGGTTGGGGAGAAAAAATGAATTTCACGCACGAGTGACTTGACATCCGGTTTGATCGCGTGACTAAAATGTACTCGTCAAGACCTTCAATTTGATACCAAACACGACTATGTTTCGTTCATAAACGAAAAAGTTATGCGTGTTTTGCCGCATGAGTGATTTTGTTTGCCATATTCAAACTCTCCTATCTCAAAAACGGTAAGAGATAGATCCATATAATAATACATTTTCTGTATCTACTCGCAGAGATCTTTCAAACGGTATATACATTTTACGGTTTTTATGGACTTTGAAAAATTGGTTTAAAAATCGCTAAAGGGCCATAACTCGAGAACGGCTAAAAATCGAATCGAAAATGGGGGTGTAAATGAAAGGTATTAAAATGTTCTTTCAATTGGTAGTGAAAAATTAAAAAATCATATCGTAAACGGTTGCCCTAGAGAGGAAAAACCGGTCTGTAGCTTAATTTCTTTGAATGGAATTGCTCAGAAATACACGCAAGGGAATGAAATTTCATTCTAATTGTAAAAAACAGCATTTTGTAGACTAAAAAACAAAACAGTATTAGGTATAAGTCATAATTCTATAAGTTGCAACATTTTCTACAAATTTTAATCCTTATTTCAGCAGTCTGTTTGCACTAAGTAAACATTTCGCTGACCGGGACCCTTAAAAAGTACACTATTGATAAAATCAATGTCCATTATACCGCATTCGGGTTTATATAAACAAACGCCAAACAGCGCGGAGACTTTAAAGGGATTAATTTTGACATATGAATAGACCATTGTTAAAGTATTCGTCCCTAAATAAACAAGACGCCAAACATCGCGGCGACTTTAAAGGGATTCATTTTAACAGTTGAATGGACCATTGTCCGCACATCTGCTCTAAAATAAACAGGACGCCAAACATTGTTGACATTCTGAATGGATTAATTTTGACAGTTGAATTTGCCTTTGTCCGCACATCTGCTCTTAAATCAACATACGCCAAACATTGTTGACATTCTGAATGGATTAATTTTGACACCTGAATAGCCTTTTGTCCGCACATCTGCTCTTAAATCAACACACGCCAGACAGTGCGGCGACTTTAAAAGGATCAAATTTGACATGTTTACTTTGAATTGTCCGCCCAGTCGGCCTTAAATAAATAGACGCGCAACATGTTGGAGCTTGTTTTATTGCATTGGTGACGTCATCAAATCCAAGCATGCGCATTAAGGGATAGTACTTTTAATATTGGAGTCATTTCGTTGCTGGAGCTTAAGGAGTAAAGAGGTAATATTTTTATTAAATGTTTATAAAGAAATACTTAAAATAAATATGTTAATAACCTTATTTGAAAATGTATAAGATAAGTTATGTATTAAGGGTGATATTTAAAATATAAAGAAATACATTTAAAATGTTAGTTATTTGAGTTAAATTAAACGTGTATTATAGAGAACATTGATTAAAAGTAATAATTAAATCAGTTGTCAAGTACACTGTACGCAGTGTGGGAAATATAAAAACAAAGGGAATCATTATTTTTGCCATTCAATTTTAAAATGCTTGGATACTAATTTTATCTCCCCGTCTTGGGCCGAGGACCTGACCCTCAATGTCCGCATTTCAAGCCCTAGATCGGATATACAAGTCAGCTCCGTATACTTCCGGGAGATTGATGTCATTCTAAAAATAAAACGATAATGTCATTCTAAAAATAGAATCCAATATTGGTCCGCGCATGCGCAGTCGTGGCGTTAAACCGACGCCTATACTACTTTCACATATTAACCTGGGGGCATTTTTGCCGAAGTACCGTCCAATGACGATAACTTCAGCCTATGTTTACATAAAAATTAATGATAATACGAAAAAAATGGTTAAGCAGACTGAAGCCTAATAAATGAAACACAAAGTAAAACGTCATTATTTCATGTGCCTTGATAGCACAGTAGACAGAGCGTCCTTGTCAGTGTTGTTTCATGCATTTAGATGTTCGTATCATAATTAGGTACCATTACATTTGAGTGCTTTATGTATCGTTTTCTTATTTGATCAGTTTTGTTTCAAATAGTTACAAATGCATGAGTTGTAGAATATTTTTGTACACAGGTATATATGCCTTTGTGTTAAGTGTGGGGAAAATGTCAGGAAAAAAGCATTATCAGAAATGTAAGAAATATAATAAAATGACTATTGATCCATATATTCAAATTAATATTTCGTAATCGTAGTGTGTTTAAAATTGTTTGATTTTTAAAATGTTAAATAAAATAATAAAAAATAAAACATGCTATAGTAAATAATATGCCTCTTAATCCAATCTTTCAATTGGAGGCATCAAGTTTACATGTAGATCTTAACGACTGACCACTAACACGTGTCTTCCATTGCATACAACACATAAAAGCAAGTTTGCTAACTTATAGATTTATCTGTACCTGAGATAAACAAATATGTGAAACTCGAATACAGAAATAGAGTTTGAGCGTGTTTCCAGATGTAGAACTACAAGAGTACGTTTACACAGTAGCATTATTAATATGACAAAAGCAGATTCACAAAGTTAAACGATTGTTACGGAAATGTATACGTCTTCAATTAACAATGGAAAAACATATATGTTGTAAACAAGTGGACGTTTCCAACACTCTTTCAATTGCTTAGATAACGCACTGTCACTTGATTTCATGCCTATAACCGAGGACATTAAACTTCCTAAAGATACAGTTCTTGACTGAAGTACAAACGTTATTGCTTCTCTTTTGAGACACTTTCAGAACACTAGCATAAACACCATTCCTTTCACCTATTAGTACCAATCAAGACGTACTGGGCTTAAGCGATCGCCAGCAATTACCCAAGTTCGAGAAGGAGACTAAAAGACATCTATTCTTTACCCACTCCATCCCCTATACCAAATGACTTAAAATAACTTTTAACGCCTTTAGCACGTTCATATGTGGCGTCTGCAGAACACAACTGATAAAGCATACTTTTTTAGACAGTAAATTACATAAATAAAAACAATGTCGAAGTTAGATGTGAAAAAGACACACAAACAATAAAAGGGTAAAAAACGGTTTTAAATTGGTCTTTTTTATAACTAGGTTAAGTAAAAAAAAAGGCGCAGCGACAAATTGTACACTTACCTCTTGTCTTACCTTTAAAATGTCTCAATATAACGTCACGATTACTTCCCTTGTCCTTTACCTGATGTATACTGGTTTTCTTCCTTGCGCCCATCTTTACAAAAGTAAATTACCTACATTTTATTCATTGGGCAGATCGTCCTTTATACATATTTAGGAAGTACTTTGAAGATTGCAATCTGTATATTTTATGTACGTCATGTCACCAAAATCTCGATTTTTTATTTAGGGCGTAAGCTGCACTGCTTGTGATTTAAAAGTCACTTAATATAATCATTTAGATCATAATGAAGAAATAATTATGAAAAAGAATATTCATATAGCACCTCAAAACTATGCAGCATGTAAAAAGCAACTGAACAATGTCTCGGATACAAGAAAAAAGATCAAAGTAGGAAGTTTTAACTTTGTTTGGAATTATTACCAAGGTATTTTTAAGAAGAAGTCTAAAATACTTTAGATATATTGAAACGTACCTTGAAAGATAACTTGGTCGTATTTTATATAGGTTAAAGTCACGAAATTACACAATGTTATCTTTGTGCTTTAAAAGTATGGCATAAAACATATTGGTTACTTCCCTTGTTACGACTCGAGCGGTGCGGCACCTGGGATCTTACTCAATTAGTAAAGCTGGAATGTCGCTACAATGACGTCGGAGGAGCTGGTGTGACTTTGATAAAACCCCATTTCTTATACGCTAGTCTTAAATGAACAAAATGATAGATCTAGCTATTAATATGATTGTGTCACAGTGCTGAAAAACGTGTTCAGACTGTTTGTTTGTTTGTTTCATTTTACGCCTTTTCCCAACAGTATTTCAGTCATATAGGTGGGTAGTTTCCCAACTATCGTTCCTGGAGAGTTACATCAGTACTAGACTACCTTCCTCCGCGCTAAACTACCAAAGCATCTCCCGGGTATCGAACCCAAGCCAGATTAGAAACCATCGACTCTAACCCCTCGACCACGGAGGCGGTTTGTGTTCAGACTGTAAATGCCTAAGTACAATTACTTTTTAATTCGACTTTGTTTCTACTCAATCAGTTATAACTTTCTTTATATGTAGAACTACAAACAATAAGTTGTAAGGGGCTGAAGCGGGTCCAGGATTAACTTTACATGAGGGATAGATAATATGTTGTAAATATTTAACTATTTCATCAACTTTAAAGCAGCATGCCTCCAGATTCATGATTATTTTCTTGAAAAGTTTTGAAAATGTATTATAAAGTAAAATATTGTGACGTGAACAGCGATAGTCATTTACACATGCAATCCGCGTATTTTACCCCAAAAATGAGGTCAAAAATAGATCTTACTGCGTTAGTCAAGTAGTAAAAATATGATGATATATACTGCAATTATCATTAATCGCATTTAACTTGTAAATTATTAAAATTATTACTTGAATCTTGAATAGTATCACTACTCGTAAAATTCTAGTAAATTTTTCTCAAGTTTGATTTTCTTGAAACATTTTGGTTTATCTGAATGCATGCAGCTTTAATAATGGAATTTAGGAACATGCTGAAAAAAAAAAATTGTAAAGATTTAAACACTTGTTTGCAACGCATGCAACCTCTGGCAGTTTCATGAATGTTGGCGACAATTGTACGTACATTTGATACAATAATACTACGTGCGAGGCCACTTACCACTTGGCATGACCACCTTGTATATTTATGGTTATGTATTAAAAGTGTAAATTATCTTCAATTATAAAACTTTTAGCTTTTACATACTGTTATAATAGCTGAGAAATAGCCGGCGGTTTTAGCAGCATTTTGTTGTCCAATACAACCGCTAAATTGCATTGCAAATGTCAGATGTAATAATAAAAAAGCACGTGTAAATAGCATCCTTAAATATAAATGATCAGCACAAAAGTCACGCGATTAAAGGTCGGAGTTAATTTTTGTAGTTAAAACATAACTACATCTAGTAAAATCATTTGTTAACAACAATTTATGATGAGTAATATATTTATTTCCTTATTCCGACTGTGAATGCTCTATCTTACTGTGGTATTTTTTTGTCAATGCGTGTCTTTTTGAAACCATTATATTTTTTACCTGTATTCGCTTCTAAATAGTTTCATTTTTTCAACAAAAAAACATCCGTACAGAGTAATATAATTATTATTGGTTAATAAATTTTCTGAAGTCCCTGACTTATTGCCGTTTGCCTTTAAAAACTTCAAATATCTCCTTCATCAAGTGAAAAAGCATATATATCATTGAACTTAATGTGCAGAATTTTGTATCCAGCTTAAAGTGGATTGGTCTATAAGGAAAGGTTCGCACTACAATAAATAATTCATTTGCATTATGATATATGAAACATAACAGAGCAAAAAATAATTATATATGAGCCGTGCCATGACAAAACCAACATAATGGGTTTGCGACCAGCATGAATCCAGACCAGCCTGCGCATCCGCGCAGTCTGATCAGGATTACAAGTAGAGAAACTGATAGCGAACAGCATGGATCCTGATCAGACTGCGCGGATGCGCAGGCTGGTCTGGATCCATGCTGATCGCAAACGCACTATGTTGGTTTTGTCGTGACGCGGCTCAATTATGGCTATTGCTGGCAAGTTTGATATCATACAGTCAAACGTGTATTAAGCGACCGCGCAAGAGTAAAACCCCAAAGTTTTTCGCTTAATGAAACGGTCTCTTAAGATATATTTAGAAGGCATATAATTAAAATGTTCTAGAAGAAAATCACTAATAAACTACTTATAAAAATATTCTTAAGGTATGGCAGCTTTTCCCTGCGCATGAATCCACCCACCCTCAAAAATCTTATGGTTATCATTTTAAGTTAATTTATAGTCGAATGGATTTGTTTTCATGACAGTCAAACCCGTGGTTAATGTAACTAACAACTACCATTATATCATTATCAATCAAACCTGTGATGAAAGGTCATCCAAAGGAAGAAACATAAATTACCATCATAGACAAGTGGCCTATTCAGAATATACTCTGCTGTATTTATCAATGAAGTTTTGTCGAAGAGTTTTCTTAGTGGGCCTTCAGCATTTTTGTTGTTGTTGTTGTTAATTTCATTTTATTGTTGTAAAGTTCATCATAAACATAACAACAACTTAAATATAGATACTAATATTTAGAGTTAACAACCCTGACACCAAACAAAAATACCTATTTCATATAGATGTAAACAAGCACAAGTAACATTTGGGCTGATTTGGTGACACTGTGACGGAAAACTATTTTTAAAATATAATTCTCTATTCAATATGTTGATGCATGAGTGACTGCTATTTACTTACAATTTTTCTATAAATTAAAATTTAATGTTAAATAAAATTAAAAATAACTCTGGTATTCGGGCTAGCAGAAACTTCCATTCAAAATAGCCATTCAATAGAATTGTTGTTGTATATATAAAACTGTTTTCGTTGTCTATAAAAGGTCACTAGATTATTTTTGTTTTGTTTTCGTATTATAATAGCCTTCTGGCGCCAGTTATTCAAATCAAAGGTTGAAATTTGGTTACAAGATACAATTTAAGCGAAGTGAAACAATTTCGACAGTTGTGGCTGAATTTGACCAAAGGTCACGCGGTTAATGAATAATCGCAAAGGATGATGGGTGATGTTGTTATTGTTGCCGCCGCGGCTTGCGTTGATGGCGCTACTACATGGTGCGTTTTTGTCGTGTTTTTGTGAGTGGATTTAAAGCCACACTTATAATTATGATCATAAGGTAAGTTCTCAGCTTGACAGGTGGTGAGGGAAGATATTACTTCCGGCTTCCGACACAAGCAGACACCTTGGGAGAACGATCGACCTTCCCTATGCTAGCTTTATGATTTCTTCACAAGAAATAATACAATGTCCCAAGCGGGAGTCAAAGCCGCTGAAATCAAAAGCAAACTGTTTGAAGTCATCGACCTTAAACGTTTGTAAACATGGGCCCCTTTATCTTATTTTTTTTCTGTTATGAAGACAAAATGCTGACCATGTCATTAACTAAAAGTAACTCTTTTCTGCTCATTATTTAGTAAAACTGTTCCATAATTATTATAGCGTTGTTTACGTCCTAATTAAAGATGTATTTACCATCTGACATGCAAGATTAATATCACTGTCGCATGGGAATATGCGTTGGAGGTCATTTACTTGGACCGGTGCAATTGGCAAACAATTGTGTGAAATAATATACTTTTTGAATACATAAACAACAGGTTTAATACAGACATGTATACATGTACATGTATATTTATGTGTTAAGCTATGCAGCTAGCTTTCGGAAGTTCAGTGATTAACCAGGAGCTAAATGTAATCACACACAGGCGGGGGCAGTGTTGGGGTGGGGTGAGGAGGGGAGGGGGGTTAAGGAGCACACATCTCGTATATACGTTTCATCCTAGATTGCGATTCTAAATGTATATCAAACTATTTTCACCTCCAATTGCCCCGACTTTTCTCAATATATTGTCTATAATGGGCAATAGAATAGAATAGAATAGACTACACCAGAATAGAATAGAATAGAATAGAATAGACTACACCAGAATAGAATAGAATAGAATAAACTACACCAGAATAAAATAGAATAGAATAGACTAGACTAGACTACACCAGAATAGAATAGAATAATTTCAAATCCAAATTAATGAACTTTTTATTTAGGCATATTATCAACAATATATTAAATAATAAGAAAAATAATGAATAAATAAATAAATAAATAAAAACAAACAACGCAAATCTTGCTGTATGGTTATGTATATTCTGATTTTAAGATTCATGTACAAAAAATGTTTGCCAGAGCTAACCTTTATCGAGCCATCACGTTTCTTTAAAAAAAGAGATCTATTTAGCAAAATAATTATCGTGAAATATAACTTATAGTTAGTAATATTTCATAAGATAAGTAATTAAAATGAATCTTCAGGGAAGACTATAGATATACTCTCTCCATGACAGCGTCTGTTGTCATGACAACATGACGTATATTTATTAAGCAAACTGTTTTTATTGATCTATAATATTATATTACATGTACAAGTGTTAGCTGTTGATCTAAAACGTTTTTCTTAAAGAAAGATCGTTCTTTTGCTTCTTTCATAAGTACTGTACTTAAGAAATAAAGCTAAAGAACGTGGGTTTTGATCCCCTGATGCGACATACCAATTGGTCTTTGGTATGACGCAACGGAGAATCGAACCTGCAATCTCTCGTTCAATTAATCAAGTACAGTTGTTTGGCGTGCAGCGTTCATGACATCGTGCAATTCTTGGTTCGGTTTGATGTTAGTATATTGTTACTGGTTAATGACGTAAGGGTATGGTTTTGAAACGACCGTTGCTAAGAAAACGGAAGATTAATAAATCTGCTGCCAAGCAAGCACAATACTATATAATACTGTACAATTCGAGCACCATGGCGAATAACATCTCGTGTATATCTTTACGCACACAAATGTTGTATTTGCATCTTATTTTTGCAATAAAGGCATGGTATCTTGCTGAGTCGACGAATATTAAGATACGGGCATCAAAAGGTGAATATCCGCATAAAGAAACTGCGAAGATGTCATGATACAATATAAGAAAACAACAAAGAGCATTCCGCCAACAATACTATCCGCGACCATAAGTTTAACCTGTCCAACATAAATTTTGTTATTAATTCATCACTGTGATCTATCTAACGTTTAACGTAAAGAGACTACGTTTTACGTTACGTTGTCACTCAAGCTTAATCTTGTGCGTTGCTGTGTACATTATTTACTAAACTGTCGTCGAAAAGTAGGGCATTTATTATGGTGTAAAATTGAACCACTTTTACCTAGGACTTGAAAATTAAAGTTATGTCTTTTTACTGTTCACTTAAGTGCGCAGACAGTTATTGCAACATACCTTTTTTTCTGTCCCAACAAATTCATAAATTTATCAAATAGAAATGAAAAATGAGATAACGTCAACCAGTATAAATGTTACTAAGGCTCAGAGCTTAATAGAAAAATTTATAACGTCATTTAAATGTGAATTAATGGCCATGCTACTTTCAGTTCATTTAACTGCTTTAAAAATGACAGAACATTAAAAACTGATAACTTATAGAGGGAAGGTGGGGTCTGGTAAAAGGGTTATGAGGTCATTACTCCCTCTCTCCGCCTTGGAGTTGACTACTTAGTTTCAAAATAAATATATAAAATATGACATTACATTATTTCAACTTTCGTTTTATTTCGCATCATCCCCTTTTTGGATTACTAGTATCTAATGCCAAAACCACTCCTGGAGTCTATAATAACTTGTAGAACGACCAATTCGGGTTTGCAGGGCGTCGGCCTGAGAAGAAACACGGCGCACAGTGGTAACAGCTGAGCCCCGATTATATAGCGAGCCTGCGTTCATCCTTGGCGATCAGAAAACGGGCATCAACAGGTCTAGATAAAGACAGTATTCTTAGTCCTAAAATATACATCACTCACATTTATTTAGTCGAGATCCGGGTTTTTTCCGTGACAGATAGCTAAAGAAGGCAGTCGTCCTATCCTGCAAATTCAACTGATCCATGTCGAGCAATCACCTATAAGCCAGTACTGAAACATGAGTTATGATTTCCCGCTGGTCTTTGACCTACATATTATCTTTGACCTACATATTGTCAAAAAACCTGACGCGTCATATCCAACTTATCAAACAATCATGTCAAAATATCATTATATTATCTTTCTTTTGTTTGCAATGATTATTGTACAGGTCTATAAACGACTAAATGTATGCTTTAATGATAAAACCTCGTAATTTCATTGGGACAATTACCTTTTAAGTAAAATCTCTTCCACTGTTTGTTTTGTGAGATGGGAGATACGATAAAAATCCTCTTAAGCAGTCATTGGCATGGCTAATTGGTAGGTTAAACGTCCTACGGTGTTGACATTTTAATCATTTACAACATTTAAAATAAATAAAATCTTCATCTTTCCTGACCTCCAACATCTATGTGTTGCATTGTGCCCCGCAAAGAGCTTAAAGGAGCGATGTTCTATATGATATTTACTTTGACAATGTCACTGACATTCTGATAAGCTTTTAGGAGATACGGTAAAATAACTAGTGGTCGATGACCTTACTAATCGCTCTTAACAATCAGCAATTTAATTTTCTCAACTAGATAATTCTTCTTTTAACTTGGCATAAAAGTGAAAAAAATGGAATGAAATAGCTATTGTCAGTCTGCGTTTGACAATCAGCGACAAGATAATTCTTGTTTACTTAAATATTGAAAAGACGATATAAAAATGAAAAATTGAATCCAACAGCTTAATATATTATCAATCTGCGTTTGTTTTATTGACGTATTCCTGTTGAATAATTCATGTTTATACATAAATGAAGAAAACAAAAGCCCAATAAACGCGTACCATCAATGGAAAACAAAATAATAAATGAACAATATGTGTCCAAAAATATATATCTCTTGGCAAAGTAAAGATCTTCACTTCTATGATAATCAAATTATTGGTAATCGAAACGTATATATAACGTTATTCATTGTTTACATAATCGTAAATCAAATTAATGACAGGTTATTGATTAAACAATGTAATTACCATACATTATATATGCATGTTCAATGTGTTTATTACAAAACCTCCCCTCATCGCCAAGGTCTACATGGAAAACATATATGAGCCGCGTCATGACAAAACCAACATACTTGGTTTGCGACCAGCATGAATCCTGACCAGCCTGCGCATCCGCGCAGTCTGATCAGGATCCATGTTGTTCGCTTACAAACCCTATTACAAGTAGAGAAACTGATAGCGAACAGCATGGATCCTGATCAGACTGTGCGGATGCACAGGCTGGTCAGGATTCATGCTGGTCGCAAACCAAATATGTTGGTTTTGTCGTGACGCGGCTCAATTATATCTTTTTGTTTTATGATAAGCATGTAACGAGACTAGTTACCATGTAAGTATGCCGTCCTGGCGGCTAAGCCTTTCATGGAAATATAATAATTGTTAAAACCGCAAAACATTTATTGCTAGTTTTACCTTTTGATGTTTTGTAAAAGTTTTGTTTTTCTCTTATTCCCAGTACCGCCTGTTTTGTAGGCGTTCGACTTAATGAGTTTGCCTGAGGGCAGCCATTTTATTCATGACGGAGGAGACATCGTTAAGATAAAATGTCAATAACAAAATACTATTTTGAAATAATTCGTGTATTGACTGTAATTTATGTTTGATAATCTAGATAAAAGGTAAATTAGTTACACGCAAGTAATTTCACATTAGACACGAGTAATCTAAAAATAAATAAAAATATATCAATTGTAAAGATGAGATTTGTTGCTAAAGATCACGTTTTTTCTCTCTTTAATTTATTGAAAATATCAAGGCAGTGTTGCAATGAATATACTTTAAACAAATGTTATATTTGATTGCTCTTTAAATGCATTACATCAGTATGACCCATTCGATTAAAAAAAATTTAAAAGGTTTGAAAAAGAGCTGAAGGAAATAACATTTACGAATGCCCTTTTCTTTTATCAGGTGTATCCCAGGTTTTATATGTATGACAAGGAGGCCCCATTGAAACTTCCTGGTATAGTTATGCTAGGAAATTCCCGCATGACCTTAAAGACACATTGTACCTAAAAAAAGTTGTTGTTTTTTTTTTTGTTGTTTTTTTCATTCTGTAGAAAGTGAATCCATGTTGTTGTTTTTTTGTTGTTGTTGTTTTTTTTGTTTTTTTTTAATACGCTGTCATCCCCGATTTAGAAATTTTATATGTTTATCACATGAAGTAAAGTAGCATCGAATTTCATATAATGTCTATCCAAGGTAGCAAAATGGATACAAATGGTATTTTGGCTTCATTACAAAAAAGTTGAAAAAAAACAAAACAAACTTAACGAAAAGGAAGCTAAAAATGGCCCAGCTCTACGGTTTTGAATCTTTAGCAAAATATCAAAAATTTAAAAAAAAAAAAACTCTAAAAATGAACATACTTCCGTTTTTAGGGCTTAATGGGCCTTTAAAACTATTTATACCAAGCATATCCATTCTTTAAGAGGACATAAAAACAAGATGTTTCTTTAAAAAAAAAAGATAATAATAATGTCGTCCTGCATTCTCATTTCCTCCATATATTTGTGATTATGATCAGATAAGTCTATACGATTAATAAACAAAGATATTTAAGATTACCTTTCATTTTTTTTCATCCCACTTGAGTTAATGAATATACAATTTTAATGTTACTTATTTTTTATTTACAATTTTAAAACGACTTAAATATCAAAAATATATAACAAATTCAGGAGTGTCGCTATAGAAGGAGTTGACTGACAGGAGTTATACGCACTGTTTTAATGTTTAACGTTTAACGTTAACTAAACTACGTAAATTGAGGTCACTGTTATAGCGTTACGTTTTATCCTTAAAACGAGGGAAAAAACAAGCGGCCTGGTGTGTAAGATACAAAAAAACAGGAAAGAATAAATGTATGGCCTTTATTTACAACAAAAACGATATTAATTATTTTTTATCGAACAATAGTTTATCATAACTGCAACGTCCAATGATAATTGGACAAGGTTTGGTAGTTTTTTAGTATAAACATAACTTAAATGTGTGAGCAATGAGTTCGACAACCTTCGAGATGAACAAAAATTCAGATATTTTAGAGCAAAGATGATATTTTCGATACTTTTTCATCCTTCCGGTTCAAAACTCGACTTTTTAGCTTTCCTAGTTCCTCTAGACAAGATCAGTGTTTCCCCCACGTGCATAACAGTAGATAAGGGCGATAATCCGGCATGAACCGAACACGTTACGCATGTGAACTTAATTGCTTTATTGCTTAAATAAAGAATCAAAGTCCCCTGATGGAACTCAAGGCAGAGACTTTAAAAAGAGAGCTCTGCCTCTAAGTAGTCACTTAGGCCGACAAAGGTGCTGTTCCTTTCTGTTTTTCTCTAGTACATATGATGTTCTTTTTTACTGTTATAAATCCACTATTATAGTAACAATAAAAAAGATCATGGAATGTGAACCAATGGTTATTCTTAACCTCCAAAATTCTGTTTTGTACAACAATTATAATTATTTCGTTGTGGTCTTTTTTTTTTTTTTTGACCAATGTTGACAGTCTTTAAAACATAACTTAAGACTTTATAAACTAATGTTTGACACATGTCATACTTTTGAGAAATGGTTGTTTACAATGTTAAACTACATTAATGAAATACGTACAACTAACGTTCTTAATGGAATGTTTCCTAGAAAAGTAAATACATGTAGATGACAATTTACTTAATGCACCTGGGGATGTTTTCTTTAAATTCTAGATACGGATGTACAAAATCTACCTTTTCAGAAAGCAGACGGAAGTTATTCTGTTACGTAAAAGATAACGGAACTATAGAGTAAAACTAATAAACAAAAACATCATTTTAGATAATGAAACGGATTAAGAAGAGTACAAACTTTATCTTAAGTTTCAACTTGTTTTCCCTACGAGATAAAAACATCTTGCGTTTATCTTTTTCGGTTTGGTTTTGTTTTCTTAACGATAATGCAATGGTCATACAGGGACTTTAGATTTATTTTTTTTACTAGTGAAGGAAGACCTCAAGTTTTCCGAAGTAAGACCTCATCTTTTCCTCTATGTACATGTATTACATGTATTACAATGTATATACATTACAAACGGGTAAAACCACCGAATTTCCTAAACCTTGTCGGTTACCTTCCTCGTATAAAAAAAAATCAAAATAGTGGACAAAATTTGAATTCACACAAGTGTTTCAGAAACGGAAAATAGGAGCTCCTTTAAGAGCACTGAAAAACAATAACAACAATAAAGTGGAGATTTTGGAACTCTCTTAAATTGAGTCTATTCGTGAGAGATAACTATAAATGCAACATCTTTTACTCCCCCTAGCACCGACCGGCGCTTGGTGTCTTGCTTAAGTCAGCCATCTTAATCAGTCACGGAAGTCCAAGCCCTTGCTAATATCTATCAAAATATAGACCGTAAAAAAGGACTTTGCTATTTAAATACCACTCATATTTGAATTATTCTTTATAAATACCTAAATGATGATGTTTTTTTTATGTGTTTTTAAACAACAATAGCCTTACACATGCATAAAAAGTGTTTCCTCAAACCGAATCGTTTGGAATTCAAACCTTTGCAACTTATTGTATTCTAAACAATGATCGTTTCTGCACAAACTTATACTATTTGCATAATTTTATGCAATTTATAAAGTGTTTTATTATTTCGTATTAAACATTGGATGCTGATTGAAATCATGCCTTTGTATATTTGATACATAATATATCAATATGATATAATAATACATACAGTACCACCAGTGTTGAGTTTATCAATCAATAGTATGCAAAATTCACTTTACAGGTCAACTTCCGTTCTGATTTGAAAAGAATCTTCCTCGCATTGTAAAATGAATGTAGAGTTTGTTTAAACTGACATTATGTTGTGCAAAGATGTGACCTATGAATATCTTTGAAATATTGCATGGAAACACGTATACAGGAATTCCTTCATTGTTAATAACCTTTTGACTTCAATTAATCACCAGATTTGACTCGAGGATTTTGGATAATGAGGAAAATCGAATCGGTAATGCAAATAAAACAAAAGAATCCTATACTCCTACCATTTGAAATTTGATTAAAAAAAATGATGTTAGGCAATAAGGAAAATGGAACGCATTAAACAAGGATGCTATCAGATTGCTAAGAAGCAATGAGGAAAATCGAATTGTCAATAAATCATACACGACGAAATGCCGAAAATAAATCTACATGAAGTATCGTTTTAATTAGAACAAGATATATTTGTTATTATTAAAAAATCCTCTGTTTATTTGCTGTACCAAGAAAAATAGAAAACGAACCAATTTCCGGATTTTTTGAATCAGGAAACATTTTGCTGGGGATTTTGTTTGGGTTTATAAATGACTAACTTAACTCATTAATAAAATGATGCACATTATATGTTGAAATATGTGGAATGTTCATTGGATGTAATGACCAAATAAGGCTACCCAGCAACGATAATCTTCTTCATCAGCATCATCATCATCAAAATTATCATCACCATCATCATCATAATCATTATCATCATCACCATCATAATCAATATTGTATTATTATCATCATTATAATATCATAAAAAATATTATCATCATTATCATTATTATCATTGTTGTTGTTTGTAGTGGTGTTGTTGGTGAGTGCTGGACGATGTCGTCGTCATTGTTGTCGTTATCATTGTCATTACATCATTATGATTACATGTATTGTTATATCACTTTGTTGATATTCATATAAGTTTTTCTATTATAACATTTGTTGTTTATTCTGTTGTAATTATTGTTATGATATACATTTGGTTGGTGTTTAATATATTAATATATTAACCACACTCTAGATTAATAGCTTGGGGCGCATTGAACACCTAACTTTTTTTTTATCTGGAAAATAGGAATATAGTCATTTATTCAGTCGGGCTCGAACTCACAAATCCAGTTACAGAGGCATACACCTTCACCTTATGATTTACAAGCATTGGTTTACACAAACTTTAGTGTGGATACAGTATCCATCCCTTTGACCTAAAATTTATTTCTTGTCCAATTTCTAGATACGGATGTACAAAATCTACCTTTTCAAAAAGCAGACGGAAGTAATTCTGTTACGTAAAAGATAACGGAACTATAGAGTAAAACTAATAAACAAAAACATCATTTTAGATAATGAAGTACAAGCTTTATCTTAAGTTTCAACTTGTTTTCCCTACGAGATAAAAACATATTGCGTTTATCTTTATTCGGTTTGGTTTTGTTTTCTTAACGATAATGCAAAGGTCATACAGGAACTTTAGATTTATTTTTTTACTAGTGAAGGAAGACCTCAAGTTCTCAGAAGTAAGGCCTCATCTTTTCCTCTATGTACATGTATTACATGTATTACAATGTATATAAATTACAAGCGGGTTACTTGGGTAAAACCACCGAATTTCCTTAACCTTGTCGATTACCTTCCTTGTATAAAAAAATCAAAATAGCGGACAAAACTTGAATTTACACCAGTGTTTCAGAAACGGAAAATAAGAGCTCTTTTAACAGCACTGAACAACAATAATAACAATAAAGTGGAGATTTTGGAACTCTCTTAAAATGAGTCTATTCGTGAGAGACAACTATAAATGCAACATCTTTTAATCTCCCCTAGCACCGACCGGCGCTTGGTGTCTTGCCTAAGTCAGCCCTCTTAATCAGTCACAGAAGTCCCAGCCCTAATATCTATCACAATATAAACCGTAAAAAGGACTTTGCTATTTAAATAACATTCATATTTGAATCACTCTTTATAAATACCTATAATTGATGGTGCTTTTTATGTGTTTTCAAACAACAATAGTCTTACACATGCATACAAAGTGTTTCCTCAAACCGAATCGTTTGGAATTCAAACCTTTGCAACTTATTGTATTCTGAACAATGATCGTTTCTGCACAAACTTATACTATTTGCATAATTTTATGCATTAATAAAGTTTCTGTATAATTTCGTATTAAACATTGGATGCTGCCTTTGTATATTTGATTTATAATATATAAATATGATATAATAATACATACAGTACCACCAGTGTCGAGTATATCAATCAATAGCAAAATTCACTTCACAGGTCAACTTCCGTTTGCTTATTGTATCGATAAATCTCATTTGAAAAAATATTTCATGCATTGTAAAATGAATGTAGATTTTGTTTAAACTGACATAATGTTGTGCAAAGATGTGACCTATAAATATCTTTGAAATATTGCATGGACACACGTGTACAGGGATTCCTTGATTGCTTAAAACCTTTTGGCCCCAATAAATCACCAGATTTGACTCGAGGATTTTGGATAATGAGGAAAATCGAATCGGTAATGCAAATAAAACAAAAGAATCCTTTACTCCTACCAATTGAAATTTGATTTAAATAAAATGATGTTAGGCAATAAGGAAAATGGAACGCATTAAACAAGGATGCTATCAGATTGCTCGAGGAAAATCGAATTGTCAATAAATCATACAGGGCGAAATGCCGAAAATAAATCTTCAGAAAGTATCTTAAATTAGAACAAGATAGAATTGTAAATATTTATAAAAATCCCCTGTTTCTTTGCTGAAGCAAGAAACATAGAAAACGAATCAATTTCCGGATGTTTTGAATCATGAAACATTATTTTGCTGGAAAAAAAAACCCGGAAATTTTATTCTTATTTTTTAATATAAATATATATAAAATATTTAACTGATGTCATTGATAAACTTATGCACGGAAAATGTTGAAATAAACTAATGCTTTTTTTTCAAGTTTGATGTGTAATCCAAGTTACTTGTAAAACTAGTTAATTCAATTCAAATCATATTGATATATTAATCTCACTCTAGCTAGTTTAAAAGCTTGGAGAGCATTGAGCAACAACAACTTCTATTACCGCTGGACTTTATCAAGTTATAAAGTCGGGCTCGAACATACAAATCCTGGGAGAGAGGCATACACCTTCGTCTTATGATTTACAATCAGTGTACCCGGTCCTAGATAAAATACAGTCTCCATTCCTTTGACCTAAATTTATTTGTAATCCATATTAAGGCAAATAAATTATGTTGATAATTACCATAGTGTATAATGTGATACAAGGTGCGTGTCTGTATGTGCGTAATCTACTGGGAGTGGTTTCTAATTAGCTATACTCCTGTTAATCAGAAGTTCCTAGCTGGTACATCACATGGTGTATACACTAGGTACATGGCCATTTTGCTTCAGAAATGCTTTATTTCTTATCTCTCAAAGGTTATATTTTAATATAGATTTCAAAAAGTTACTCATTGGCCAAAACCTGAACCATCTCTCTCTTCTGTTGCTTTTTGGCAAGTAGTACAGTTTTAGTGATTTAGTATTTTGTATGGAAGCCAAAATACTTTATAATTATTGTTCATATTTTGCTACTTTTATGGCAAATTATTACATATTTAGCGCTACTTTCTGCAGATAACAAGCATCTATCATACTCTAAAACAATTATTTAAAACATACCCTAAAATCATTATTCAAACATTAAAAAATTCATGTTTGTCCTTTCTAAAGAAGAACAAATTTATTTGTTTCTGAGGAGAATTGTGCCTTTAATATACGAAACATTTCTTGGAAAATTCAAACTGTAAAAGTCGTTGAAGTTGGGGAAGATCTCAGGTGTCCCTCCTAGCATTAGCATCTTGTCCCTCCTCGCAGGATCGCAAGCACGTTTGTAAAACATCGACCTTCTGTAAGATAGTTTCTGGGCACACATTAAAGAAAGAGGGAATGATTCAGATGTCCCTGGTGGAATTCGTGCCTTCAGCAGTGAGGGCATCTTGATTTTAAGTCAGCGATTTAAACCACAGACACTCCGCCAAGGAAACCTTCAGTTGTCAGAAAGTAACTCCTTAATGTCTGTAAATACTATTACAAATGACTGAACAAATGCGGATAGGATTGGATAAGTATTCCAGGGGTCGCGGGTTCGATCATCAGGCGAGACGTAGTTTCTTCCCGACAATTTTTCTTGTATATTAAGTCTTATTAATGGTCATTTGTCTCAACAATAATGCGGGATAAGTTGCAGAGAAATTGGCAATGACTTGGTAGGTTATGCAGGGAAGCCAGATAGTAGGATCGGCCAATATGTGATAGAATCGTTGTAAAAAAAACAAAAGAAAACAAACAGATAATCAGTAAAACATTAGATTAAAATTCTGGTGATAATCTAACTGGTATTAAATGGGCTTAAATATTTAAAAAAATATAGATTGGACAAGGGCCTATGACAACCTATAAAATGCCGAGAAACTTCTTTTATGCAATCCAGCGCGGCACCGCATTGAAAAATCTTCAATCTCTGTCTCTGTGTTTGACCACAGCATCTTGTTATTTAGAGATTTAATTTCAAAGCATGACATGTACATTACTTACAAAAAAACATAGAAAGGATTGTTATATTGTAACAATTAATTTGAATAACCTTGAGCTGGCAACTGTCAGAATAATAATAAGTTAGTGTCCTGGATTTATCCCAAGTCTATTAGAACATTTAAATATTAGTTAAAAGTTAAATATTAGATAGAACTAGTTATAGCCAGTCTTTGTGTAGTTTTAGCCAGTCCTTATAATTATGACGATGTGCTTATAAATCAACGCTCAGAGACATTAATTTAAATGGTTATTAAAAAGTATACAAATGACCTTGTGTTGACTTGTCCGTATTTGATGGTGACAATGTATGTAGAGCGGACGACACACGGTAAGGGCATGGACAGCATTGTTTACAATACATTGTAATAACAAAAACTACATGTCCACTACTCTTTCCTTTGGATTCTGAAATTTATTAATTACATATCATTCCATCACCATCATCATCATCATCATCATCATCATTATCATTATTATTATGTTATAGATTTTACATTTGTTTAAACTAATTTGCTTTTTTAATGATGTATCATTTTATATCAACTTGAAATCATGTCGTTAAATACCAGATCATTTTCTAAACGACTGAACATGAAATAGAAAAGGCGAAACACCATTTTTTACAGCATAATGAAAAAAAGGCCATAAAAGTCACGTATTTTTGTAAAAGTGAGAGAATGTTTCAAAGTTTATCTGTACGAAGCCAACTTTTTTAAGGATTAGGACGAATCAAGTCGTGTTCATCCCAACAAGGAAGTCCCGCGGAGATAACTGGTAAGATTACAGCAAAATATCGAAATGCGTAAGTTGGGTTTAAAACGCTTAAATAAATTGTTGTTTTTTCTGCGGTCATTACAAAAACACGACGCGACCTTGATTATGTCAAATTATGACTAATTAAAGACTGGGTTGAAGTAGAGTTTGCTTAATACTATGACAGATTAGTGTACAGTTTATAGTTTAATCTTTAAAGAATAAAATAGTAACATATAAATTTACTGAAAAATATTATTATTTTCTATCAAATGGGCATGACTTTCTTCTTTTTTTTTGTTATAAAGTTACAATTTTGTTTGGCTGTCATTGCGCAATTTGGCCATTTATTTAGAATAAAAAAGATATCAAATATTAATATTTGCATCATCATCATCATCATCATCATCACCACCACCACCACCCCTACCATCATCATCTTTCATCCTAATCATCAGCAGCAAAATCATTATAATCGCCATCATCACCATCATCATTTCATTAAATCTTGCAAGAAATTTATCTAAAAGCAAGAACAAAATATAGTGTGAAGAAATTTTATTTCCTCGGCCAGTATGTATAGCAAGACTGTTACAAATATGCGGATCAGATTTAATTGGCTTAAGTTTAAGGAAATGACAACTTGAAAAAGCATAATACCTAAGAGTTAACATTCTGCAAGCCTAATCGGATTTGCTGGCATATCCAACAACAAAAACATGTTTACAAGATTCTTGTCGGAGAGCACACAGTCACATAGGAAATAATACATTTGATCCAGATCACGGAAAAAAGTACTAAATTGCTCTTTCTTCAACGAAGGATATTGTTCTTGTTCTTGCCGTCGTGACAAAGTTCAAATGAGGCATTTAAAAATGGCTTTAAACTAGATAAAGGCGATGGTTTTTGGTGTGAGGAAATGCCTTTCTCACCGGGATAAAACTAAAAGTATTACCAAATTTGATAAAAACTTTATATAAGTGTTATCTTGCCTGTACCTATGTGACTTCTGCCACAAGACCCGAGAAAACTCCACGTTGGCCAGCGTGTAAATGATAACCGAAAGTCGCCGAATTAACGGAAAGACCTCGTACCATGATTCTGTTATCAGATGAACTTCGATTTTCACGAAACTGTCCTTGCACTTGGAAACCTTAAATCGACCCTTAGGTTACTTGGTACTTTGGTCAAACAACCAGTTTGTTTTATGGTGATGGGGTTGCTTTTGTTATTGTTGTTGTTTCTGATTTTTTTTTAAACAGAAGCCCCTGCATATTATACCTTATGTGTATATAATGGCTTTATCCGAAAACAGCTTAAGAAAACCATAATGTTTGTAGATTTTTTTATCTGGATAGTGAATAAGCATAGCACAGACGTTATACAAATTTACACCTATAACTTATATCTAGAAACGTATTATAAAATTCTACAGAAGGATGATTTTCGCATACACATATTCTCAAACATTAACACATTATTATTCTAGAATGATAATCCTGTTTTAAAGAAAAAGCATAAATAATATTATACAGACCATACCTCGTATTATATGAAACTTCATATCAAACGTTTGCAAAAACATAATAATAATAATAATAATAATAATAATAATAATAATAATACTAATAATAATAATAATAATAATAATAATAAATAATATAATAATAATAATAATAATAATAATAATAATAATAATAAAATAATGATAATAATAATAATAATAACTATGATAGTAATGATAATAATAATAATGATAATTATAATAATAATGAAAAAAAAAATAATGATAAAAAATATGGGAGACATCATCACGTGCATTTTATATCATTTCATATAGTCATCAATATTGTTTAATATAAAACAGTATTTTCTTTTGAGAATACTAGACAAGGCATTGTTCCCCTTTCACAAGCGCTTTTAATAATACAAAAAAATACGAGAAAGAGAAAAAAGAAAAAATGTCATTTTGTGTCTGCGTGGGATTTCTTTTTCTAATTATTTATAATGTTAATGTATTTAAGAAAAAAAATCATCATCACGATAAAGACATATGAGTGAGGCAAAGTCCAGACGATTTATTTCAATCATGGGTTATTTTTGTTTTTGTTTAACGCGCAGTCACGTATATAGTCATGTTGTTATGAGTATAGTCTCATTCTTATATAAATCACGCGAGATTCTGCGTTGTTTAAATGACCGGAACACTTACTTTACAATTCTGAACTTTACTCCCCCACCCCACCCACCCATCCACTCTTACTGTGTCTAATGGATTTGCCCAGTTATTGTTTAAGAACCGTTCATTTCTAATTAAAGGGAATACTATGTTAAACATCGAGGCAGTCTCATCTGCATATATACTGCTTGTATGGACAAGTTATCATCAATTTTATAACCTGACCAGAGCCCCGCCCCACCTCCGTACATTATGTCAGGTACGGACGGACATCTTTGTACATGTACATTCAATTTGTATATTCCTTTCATGGTTTTTTGCACTGTCTCTGTCGAACGCACATTTGTTAGTATCAAGTGACTCTTTCGTAACCAATTTGGCCTTGGAGGTTCAGCATGTAAGACTAACATAAGATTTTCCTTAGACTGAAACATATAAAGATGTATATACCCTGTAATACTTATACATATACAGTCGGCAATAATAACTATGGAATATGATGATATTAACATATAGCGGGGATTGGAACGGCTTTCAGCAAATAAACTACTTAACTTCTGTCGGCAGATCTGACCGCAGTATGAGAGTAATAAACGATTAACTCTATTAGTAAATATTGTTTACTCGAATAAATAATCCTTTGTACGAAAACGACCCGCGATGTAAACATCTGAGTCATATTCTATTACCTTTCATAATACGATTAAAACATTATTGAACTCGCAAAAATAAAATCCCCAAAGTAGCTTAAGATTTTTATTTTGAATTTAGAAAATGGAAGACACACGAATGCTCCCCGTGACAATTACATTCCTGATTGGTTTCATGTAAAGAACGCGTGGTTTTATGAATTAAAACAAATATTTGGAAAAAAGTACACGGGAACTTTGTTCTGATCACTCGATTAAGCATGCAAAATTTTAGAGAAATTTAATCCGCGCCGGGAGAAAATCAAACACAGTCATGTTGTGAATTTGCGAAATAAAACAATGCGATATTGATTAAAACAGTGGCAAAATATTATTAACTCCATGACTTCCTGATTTTATGGGTTGTGGACAAAAGTGGGGGGGTTTAATTTCGAAATATTCGACCCCACCTTGGTTCAATGTAGGCACAGCTCAACACATGGTTACTAACAATATAACATATCTTATTTTTAGTTTAATTGTTCTACTATTGTAACAAATATTTTACTTACTAAAAACAATGAGTAAAGAACTTTCCTTAATAAAGTCCCACAATGATTTGATAGTGGTTCTTTGATTTGATAAAGAATAAATGGTAATGTAATATAATATTTAGAGTTATTATGATTTTCGTGACAAAGTGGTTCAGGTCGCTGACTTGGATTAAGTTGGTCCTCAAACCCATGAGTTCGAATCCTCCCTGACTATACTGGTTCATCATCATCATCATCATCATTGTTATTTTTATTATTATTATTATTATTATTATTATTATTATCATTGTTGTTGTTGTTGTTGTTCTTCTTCTTCTTCTTATTATTATTATTGTTATTATGTCTTTGTTTGTTTGTTTCATTTTACGCCTTTTCCCAACAGTGTTTCAGTCTTATAGGCGGGCAGTTTCCTAACCACCGTTCCTGGAGAGTAACATCAGTACTAGACTACCTTCCTCCGCGCTAAACTATCAAAGCATCTCCCGGGATCGAACCCACGCCAGAGAGGTGACTGGATTAGAAGTCATCGACTCTAACCCCTCGACCACGGAGGCGGCCTATTATTGTGTTTGTTTTTTTCATCGGTCTTTAATATATGTGTTTTTAAAGCAATCTTGACTTTATGCTTCATATAAACATATTATATTGAGTGCAACCACTGAAAAGTGTCCCTCCGTACTGCATTAACATTATGACAACAGCAGCATCAAGAGTTCTCATTAAATTTAATTTCTCAACAGCAATCAACATGTTATATCTCTTAAGGGAGAGTTTTGCTCTTCAAATGCTGTAGTGTTATAAACTTTAAGTTCGAATGAATGAAATAATATCACATATAACGTAATTTTATTCAAATATTTGTCATTATGTCTTTTGCAAATAATGTCAGTAAGGTCACTGTTTACGTCATACAAAAAGAAATAAAGGTGAAACAATCTTGTTATTGACTAGCAGATATGTTGAGATAACGCACTATTTTTTTTTCAATTTCCTCATTCAGATATTAATCCGCAATGTAAATATTTAAAAACCACTTGAGTTTTGTATGGACATGTTAAGGGTCTATGTAATGAAATGATTTCTGACAATAAAAGCGATATCGCAATGCAAATTCAATTCAAAAAGGCGTTTTCGCATTTTTATCACGAAAATTTGGCGCGCTTTGTTTGCTGCGATGTGCACTTGGCAATAAAACGCTTGATTTTTTGTTGTTTGTCTTGAATAAAGCTTTTAAAGTACAAGATTACTGTACCGGAGGTAATATTAATGTAATAAATAAAATGAAACGCAGATATTTATCATACAGAAAAGCACTTTTGACATTAATAAATGATGCGGGGCTTTCATTCAACACCCAAAATATAAAATCAAATTATGTGTTAACATTACTTATCGTGTCATATATTTCATTCATGTTGCCAATACATATATTATAATATGATAGTCAAGGTGCTGCAAAATCATTTATATTCATAGTGTACTTATTCAAAATCCCAGTCATATATTACGATCATTTCCATACATGAACAAGAAATTTTTAAGGATAAATTACGTGAATTAAAACCCTTTTTTTTAATTGAAATTCCTTGTTCAAAACTGTCGTTTCTGTTTTAAAACATGCTGTGAGAATATGTAACTTCTGTTGTCTTTATTTTTTCTTCTTCTCATTTGACTTAAAAAGAAAAGAAAACACCTTTTTCATGTAGCACATTCCTTCTTGCTTTAACGCTTGTCTCCGTACCACGTTTTTATTCATATAACGTTTAAATGGAATGCAAAAGTTACGTTCCCGGCGCCCGTTTACAACATTCCGTATATAATGTACAAGCATTAAATATTTCGACAACATCAAGGTCATGTGATCTGCCTCACGAAAGATGATGCTGTCTGAGGCATTTTTTTAAACAATAAAATGTGAAACTAATAATTTTATCCATTTATTATTAATGATTTATGAACTATCAAAGTCATTTAAGATGTTATTTTATCAACCATCGTTTAATTCACCATTGTTGCGACGTTATAAATGATTGCATGGCACTTAGACATTACTTTAATACCAAGATGAATTATCTTAAAATTGATTGAGTAATTTCGCCGTCTTGTGTGTATACACAATGTAATACAATCATATATATTTTTAATCATTTTATTCCATATTTACGTGTTACCACAGAGTTTGGGATAGGGTAGGTTTGTCAAGGCAGCGAGGAGGTGTAGGGATGGGGGTGGTCAAAACGTTTACCCCCTCCCTCGAGTTTTACAAAACTCTTGTTTAAAACCCACATTGGTGCCTCGGTAATATTTTCACAAATTGATACCAGTACTGATATTGTCCGCGAGTGAAACTGGCTCAAGGACGGTCCAATATAAGTATCAAAGATTTCTCTTTTCTAGTCAAGCTAGTTATTTAAGTGGATATATCTAAACTTAATTTTGAAAATGTTGTAAAACTTCACAATAAAAACAAGTGTTCTCACTGCAACACTGTAAATAACTAGCAGCTCAGTTTTATGAAAATAAAAAAGGAAATAATTCAGTTCTGCAAATACCATACACGTCACGCGCTGACGAGCTGTGGGAATCAATGATATTTTCAATTCCCGCATCGAAGAAAATAAAAACAGTTGTTTTGTGTTGTTCTATGTTTCTGACGCATTATTTTACTAAACTATTCACGAACTGGTACGGCAGTACGGGCATTTTAATTTTACGTACGTTTTTGGGTTAAATTAAATATTTTCATAATGAAATTAAAAAGGAGAGGTTTATATCAACATATATTTGTAATTCGGGATAAAGGGATAACAAATGTGTGCAATCATTTTTATTCAAAAGTACATTAAGTTTTCCCCTGTATACGCCCTTGATAACCTTGTAAAAGTTTACCTATACTGAATTGAACTTAAACTTCACTTGTATGATAAATTTTACATGTAATCGCTTGATTTTATTACATTTTATATATATACATGAACGTATTAATCACGCTCCGACATCCATACTGTACAAAATAAGATACGCACGGATTAAATACATAAAATGTCTCATACAACAGAGATAAATATCTGTGTCTAAACTGCATGACTTAAAAATGTACTTTTCAGCGAATCTCATATAAATAATACAAGAAAAGCATTGATGCAAAGCATCAATGGGCGACGCCAAAAGAATTTGATCCAGGTTTGCACCTAAATACTTAACAAAAGATGTGTACTTTATAGCAGCACCATTTCATGTGACCTGGAGGCTTGGCCCAGTTTATGTTGAAACTTAAACAAAAAAAGAATAGACTCTGTCTTGCCAAGATGCAAAGACAATTTATAGTCAATAAACCAATCTTAAGATTTACTTTACCAGATACAAGGATACCTGAGTCATCATCATAATATATTATAATGACAGGCACAAGTATCACACCTGGGAAGAAAAAATATGACCAGATTAATAAAAAATCTGTGTTCATCTTAAAAGTGTCAAAAACCAAAAAAAAAATGTAAATAATGACCCCCTTTAAAAATATACTATTAACTTAAAGTACTTTATTGGTTTTCATGTGGCACAAATCACCCACTATAAAATTTAGTGTACAAATTTATTCAAGGACAAGTATCAATCTACTCTATGAAAAGTCTGTTGTCGGGTTGACTCAGGAGACCTGGAGATTGAGACCGGTGTCCCTCCATTACAAATAGATAAGGCAGAAGCTGTCCTTTTCAAACTATGCACATGTTAGAAAAAAATTAGAATAACTATTCAGAACATGATTTTTTGAGGCTTTATCAATTATATTGCTTGATCCAAGTTTCAGGACATTTTCAATCAATACATGTATTATCATTTATAACTTTAAATGAAAGTCTCATCTCTTTAATAATAATGACATAACTGCAACTCTTTAAATTCAGAAATATTATAAGTCTCATCATACCAATATACTAAGATATAAATGTATGCACATAACATTAATAATTCCAAGTTTCTATTAAATAAATATGAAATATTGGGTATATAAAGCCAGTAAAAGTATATATATATCAATATTCACTCATCAGGGCCTCTATGCTTTTGATGACCTTACAACTGGTAAATTTTATAAAACAAAAATTGTAATCAATACCTAAGATAGACAGAAAAGAACAAATAATTTCGTAAACATGAGTTACTTCCCCTTGAAATAAAGAAAACATGAAACCCAAAAGAACACCCTAAACATCAAAATTAATAAATGTTGCAGGCTCATTTTAATTATGTCATGCAAATTAATGGTAAAGTATTCATAAAAAAGTAGATGGCCATGTGACAGCAGTAATTGCAGAAAATCGGATAGCTGTCAACATCCGGATACTGGTACACTTTGTAAAAACAACCATTCTGTACAACAGATAAACGTAATATGGATAAAATCAATAGGATAATCGTTTACAACAGTCCATTACCTATCCTAATACTCATTTGCAGGTGAACTTTCTTCTTGTAGGAAAGTTTTGAAAATATATAAATGAATGAGCATCAATGTAGACCACAACGATATTCGAAATCCGGGTTTTAGCATTGTCAATAAAACAAAGGGACAAGCTGTTAATCTGAGCCTGCAATTTCGTGAAAATAATATCACAATGCACATGCTTTTTATATAAAGTTATTAAATACAAATATAACAACATATTTGTTTACTTGATTTTTACGAATCAAAATAAATATAATTAACACAACATGAAATTAACTGCTAATAATAACAGCTCCTTCCATAGGCCAAAATAAAAAGTATTCCATAAAAGACGACGCCGCTCACCGGCGTCGCCAACAAAGTGAAATGCAGACAGCGCTTTACTACAGTACCACGTTAGTATTTAACAAGCTCAACGTTGATTGGCTACTTGTTTACAGATATGACGTAAATTTGCATATATGGAAGTTGAACTCTCACGTGGTACAGTTCACCGCCAGTCGATACGCGTGGTAAATATATAGCGGTATCGTCTGCTAGTGTGTAGTAGTAATTGAAAGAAAGTCAGACGATAAAGAAGAGAAGACGATAAAAACAAGCGAAAATAAATTAAAGGAATAAATATACATAGATATTTGACGGAGTTAGAGAAAAATATGAAAAATATAATTGGACAGTCTTGTCTAAGTGGCACTATGTGTAATAAAGAAGTAAATACCAGCGACAGTTTGGAGATTAAAAGCGGACGTTTGTGTCTTGTTCAGATGCACAAGGGACGTAAAATGCGGATACAAGTGTTCGTCCGTGTGTACAGGAGCTCGTTCGAACATTACGCAGTTCTGTTCAAGGATCAGAAATTCAGTCTCCAGTCGGGCTATATCAGTTTGAAGAACTGCATTGTGGATAAAACGAGCGGGAAAGAACACCAGGTTCGTGTTACGTTGAATGACTTTGAAGGAACGGGTGTTACATTTGAATCCAACACGTGCAAAGAAGCAGACGAATGGCAGGAGGCACTCCAGCCCCAAATAATGTCTTCATCTCCAACACTAAGCGCCATTGCGCCGAGTTTATCACCGGTCATTCCTAGATCACCATTAATGCCGACGTTAGCTGAGGAAGAAGAGAGTGACGAAGACGTATGAGGTGCCGACGACGACATTCCAACGGTCATTGTTGTTGTCATTCTGTGAAATGGATCCCTAAATCCATTTGTTCGAAACTAGCGTCAGGCATTATTTTGGACATTTTAGCCGAGTTTTACGACTTGGCGATTTTTTAAGTTGAAATCCCGCCAGACTCTAGTGAAGTTGCCAAGACTTTAGTGAAGTTGCTAACACTTTGGTGCTACATTGGTGCGATTAGAGACGACAGATAACTGTGATATGTAACGTTATAGTGCAATGGATTCTTAGCAGACGATAAAAAAAGTTCTTACTTGGATTACGTACTGCCATAACAGAACATTTAAAATGTTGATAAAAATCTACTCAACAGAACACCACAAACTCTCAACACTATGAAATTTAAAGACGTGTCGTTATTTAACTTAGGACACTTTAACTACAGGGGAGAGTGCATTTTAGGTGTAATTTATATAATTTAAATATTTTAAGGACAAACATTTTTGAAGAGAGTATTAAAATTTTCAAGGACTTCTAGTGAACAATCCTTTATACGCTATGACACAGGTTTTGGTAAACAAAAAACACCCACTTACGAATCGAATGATGTAAATGCTACTTCAGACACGCCAATAAAACTTTACCTGCGTTAATAATGAGATAAATGATATCTCCCCTGGGCGCGTGCCAGAAATAAAAACAAGACTGTAGGAGTAGTCGCCCTTTATCCGGTGTTTTATTGTGTTCTATTGTAAATTCTTCATTGATTTATTTTTGATTGTATAATTATGCATTTCTTTACTTTAATCTAGTCTGCTTTTCTGCAATAAGTCATTTCTAAAGTGTGTTTTAAAATTTTGTAAATCATTTAAAATCATACGATTTACTTCACCGATTCAACATTCACTTGAATGACTCATTTAGGTTTATTACTGTATATCAACTGTAGTGGGAAAGTTTCTCTCTTATCGTATTGTTCATCATTTTATCATGGTTTGATAAATAAAGCTATACAAATAGGCGATGAATCATTGATTGATGGAGATTAAATGTACTACGGAAATCATTTATTACTATCTATTCAACTAAATCATTTTATAGAAATGCTATTTTAAGAAACACCGTGATGTTTAATTGTTTATCATTTCCGAATCGCATGATCCTTTAAGTAAGTAAAACTTTTGATGATAAATCATTGTTCAATAAAAAAAATATGTATAATTTATTTTAAGATCTGGCTCAAAGAAAATTTAAGAACTGTACTAGTTAACATCAGTATATTAGAATATGATAGATTCCTAAGGGAATGCATAAAAAATAGTTTCTTTACTTTGATCAAAGATAATAAAACACACTAGCAGCGTTGTTAAAAATACTGTTGTAATTTATTTTTATTTTTGTGTATTGAGAAAATTGTTGCTAAGAGTTGTTACAAGTTATGAATATGGTTGTGCAAATTTATTCATTGAGTTTTTGAAACATTTGTTAATATATTTATTAGAATTGTTGTATGTTTATATATGAAAAAGTGCTATTTGTTGATAAAATAAATATAAAAATACAGAGAAAAAAAACATTTGAATAAAAATTATAAACTTTTAAATAATGTTATTGCCTTTTCTATTCCCCATGTATTTCCTTTAAGTATAGGTTAAAGTTTATCAGTAAGTATTTACAAAATTAAATTGGCCAGGCGCGGTGCGGTGTGTTACGATTCATTTGAAATGGACAAAAAATAATTTCAACCATTAGATCTAGATGAAATCACCTTACCAATAAAAGTGTGGGCATTTAAAATTTGTGAGAACAAGTAATGAAATAAGTTTAGAAATTATAGCTCTTGGGTTCGAGCCCTACTTGAATAACAAAAGCAAATTCCCCACTTACACCAGTACTGGTTCTCTCCATGAAGCGGACTCGAAACAAGTTCTTATTAGCCCAACAAATTGTGCGTCAGGGCTTTCAATTATATAGATTGTGGTCGCCCTTCATATACGTGTATATGTAATATCAGTTTATAAAATAGGTCGGTCTTGCAGTCGAAATATTGAGGCTAGGCTCAGATAACTTTAAACTACCTAAAATCTGACTATTATTATTATTATATTACAAAAAATGTACCCCCCGCTCTAGAGCACGATAAGCGAAAAGTTTTGTGTGACTAATAATAAGTACATATATATTTCAGTAATTGGCAGATATATGATTAAAACACTTATTCAAAGTCATACCGTGTTCCTTACTCATCGTTTATCATGCACGTTACCTTCGTGGTTAAATTTGAGGACCTTGAATCACTTGCCCCCACCGAATAAAGCTAAGGATGGTAGATTCTCTCTTGTCTGGAATCTCTGTAGTTAGTTTGCGGCCGCGGAAGGCTTGCTTATCTCAGTGACCCGCATGTCCGGAGAATACACAGATCAGTTACACACATGATCAAAGGGAGGTAATTTCACAGATAGGCTGCATATATTTACCTCCCTTGAATTTTGAGTTTCTTTACCAAAAATGTAAGGTGATTTTTATCGATACAATAAAAAAGGATGTTAGGATTAGTGTTAAATGCACATCAATTCATTCGTCAACGATATTATGAAATCATAACGTATACAATGTACGTTTGTTTTATACTCCAACTGTAAATGAATTTTACTTAGATTTGCTTGTTTGACTTGATTTGACTTGAGTTAAAAAAAAACCGATTCCGCCAGACGCAAACAAATCCTGTTGTAGTTATATGAGTTTGTAGAAGTACGTGTGGTGTGAAATAGTCATAAAACAATGGAAACAAATGACCTCATTTGGTAATATGTCATTGAAACATAATATTAAGTGTTTCACAAGGCCGTCTATAGCACATCAGTAAAGTTGGACAAAACTTACTTACAAAATATAGAGTTTGTCTGTTGTTTTTTTTTTTCGGCAAAAGTGGGGGAAATTTTTTAACTTCAGGACATGTATATGTAAACTGTGTAAGCTTTAACGATGCTAAAGTATCTTTATGGATATCATAATTATAAAACATTTGAAAAATAATTAAAGATTTTTCAAAGTCGATTATTGCTTTTTTGTGCTTAAAACGAAAACATCCGTCCTTTAACATCTAAGTTTTGTGAAATCCATCTCCGTCATTTACAGGGAAAAATCTTTTCTTTTCTTATGATTAAGTATGATGATGATTATAATGATGATGATGATAATAAAGGGTAATGATGCTGCTGTTTAAGGATGATGATCATGATGATGATGATGATGACTAAGTATGATTATGGTGATGATGATGATTTAGGATGGAAATGATGATGACTAAGTATGGTGATAAAGGATGATGGTGATAAAGGATGATGATGATGGTGGTGGTTGTGATGATGACTAAGTATGACTATGATGCTGATGATAATTATTATGATGATGATGATAATGATGATGATGACTGAGTATTATTATGGTGATGATGATGATGCTGATGATAATAAGGCATATCACGATTAAAACTGTTGTACAATGTTCAAGACATTTTAAAATTAAATATAAGGTTAAACTAACTTTAAACAGGTTCGATCATTTATTGTCAGGAATATTCTGCGGTATATTAACCTGTTTATGAAATACGCATGTATGCTTGAATATATTCCCACCATCACATCCGGTTTATGAAATTCGTTACACTCGTAACTAATTTTACCTAGTCTAACTAAAGGGAAGCAACTTGTACTCATAACAAAACAGATATTTACAAAATCTACTTAATCCCCATTCAAAGCTACGTACATGTATAATTATAATGGCATTTGGCTAGCCCCTTTTATAGTAAACGCTCTGATAATGGTATAATATTGTATGGTACGGTACGATACGATACAATACGATACGATACGATACGATACGATGCGATATGATATAATGTGATACATGAATGATATGATGTGATCCGGTGCAATGCGATGCGTTGTGGTGCGGTGCTGTGCAGTGTTATGTAGATTAATATCGGGCATGTACATACGGGCCTGTGGAAAAATAAGCGAAAACTTTGATTATCAATAAAATATGGTAAAGTATAAGCATAGTTATATATATCTTTTCATGAAATATTAAATAGTTTGGGATTGGTCAATACATTTTGGCAACATTGCTCTACATATCCAACAGTAAATGATTGTGTGACGGACGGACACTGGCTTTAATAGCGACTTCAAATCGTTTATTAAGGCCTGATTGTTCATGTTTTTCTCAGTTGTTACAGAAGTATAAGACCTGTGGATTGTAAGCTTTTGCTTCGACTCCAAATTCTCATTGTCACAAAAAGATACGATCTGCTTATATCTTACAATTCATCTGGAAAACTTACGAAACAGGAAGATGGCATTTCCATCATAAGGTATGTTGTTGTTGTTTTTGAATGTACGTGCACAATGTATGTTCAATGCATAAATTTGTGAAACATTATTAGTAAGTTTTTTCACGACTTTTAACTTTTCGTGATATTAAAGTTTTTGCTTGCTAGAAAAAATTATAATACATCGTCTAACTGTTGCAATGGCTAATTGTCAGTTTTTTCTTTTCAACCATTTCTATTTTCTAATGAATTTTCACTTCCAATCAACGCAAATAGGGCCATATAACCTGTCAAAAATCTTTATAACAAATATTATACCACTGCAGGTTTGTAACGTCTTTTTTCATTGGATAATCGTGAAGTTTATATAATTTTATATAAACGGCTGTTTTTCACTTTGAAGACATTTCATTTTTTTTTCAAGTAAAAGGTGGAAATTTGCTGTATCATAAATTTGTTATAAAGATTCCTGACAGGTTAAATGGCCGCATGTAAATGGTTGTTTGCAAAATATACTGTTTCATGAGTGTATAGGATATTGTTTTTTTTTCATTTAGACATTTGCATTTCAAAAAAGTATGTATGCTAGTTCTATGATCAGCAATAAAATTTCAGTGAAGGGGGGGGGGGGGGCGGGTGATGGTAATCATATTTTAGGACAATTTGCAAAAAAAAGGTCGGTTAACACTTTATAACAAGATCATTTTGATGTATCAGGCATGTCATTTTGCTAGAACAAACACATCTTTTACATGAAAACTTAAAAAAGTATGTTTAAGTATGGAACGCCATAGCTGCCTTATATTCAATCTTATCAAGTCGTGATGTCCTTTGGATAAATGGTGATGTCGTTTTATAGATGGTGCTATGGTTTTGATAGATGGTGATGTTATTTTCATATATGGTGATGTCGTTCAGATAGATGGTCATGTAATTTAGATATATGGTGCAGTCATGTTATAAACGGTGCAGTGGTTTTGATATATGGTGATGTCATTTTAATAAATGGTGCTGTGATTTCAATACTTGGTTAAGTCTATTTGAAATATTGTGCTGTAGCACTGATCGATGGTGTTATCGTTTTTACATATGGTGATGTCGTTTTGATAAATGGCGAAGTCGAATTGATAAATGATGCTGTAGTTTTGTTAAACGGTGTTGTAAGTTTTAAAGATGTGGCTGTAATTTTGATACCTGGTGATGTCGTTTCAATAGACGGTGCTGTGAATTGGATAAATGGTTATGTCGTTTTGTAAGATGGGGCTGTGGTTGTTACAGATGGTGCTGTAATTTTGATAAATGGTTATGTCGTTTTGTTAGATGGTGCTGTGGTTTTTATAGATGGTTATGTCGTTTTGTTAGATGGTGCTGTGGTTGTTGTAGATAGTGCTGTGATTTTGATAAATGGTTATGTCGTATTGTAAGATGGTGCTGTGCTATTTATAGATGGTGCTGTAATTTTGATAAATGGTTATATCGTTTTATTAGATGATGCTGTAATTTTGATAAATGGTTGTCGTTTTGTTAGATGGTGCTGTAATTTTGATAAATGGTTATGTCGTTTCAATAGACTTTACATGTACCTCATATAGACGTTATTTGACGGCTTGTCGACCCCCCCCCCCCTTATGAGGCCTCAGGCAGTACAAAATGCCCTATTTAAGCCCTAGACACTGTTTTTCGTTTGAGAAATGTTGTTAAAAAGTGACCATATTTTCGGCGCCGCCCCCATCAAAATGGTACATCAAGGGGTTGTCAGAAAGGGGATGTGCCCCCTTCTGTTTGGGGGGGGGGTTGAAGGGGGCGGCAGTCCCCCTCATCACCAAGAAAATTTTGGACATGTGACAGGCTTAAATGGCCTCAGGTCGATCGTAAGGTAACGTGTAACCAACGCTGAAAAGCCTTTTGCTCTATCTCAATCCATTGAGAAGTTGCAGCACTTTGAAATCACTTTTGATGGAAAAAAAACAATGCAAAATAGTGATTTTTGGCAATTTTGAGACGTTCCCCCTTTGCCAATTTTACAGGAAATTTAAGATTGAGCATGCTGTTACATGTACAGAGGCTATTGTCCAGTCAACATTTGTGCCAATTTTCATCAGTATCGCAGCATTTTTCATAGTTCCATAGCAATTTGAACTTTTAACAGGAGGCTTTCCATTGAAAACGGCCATTTTTGACAATTTTCTCATCAAGAAAAGGGTTAAATGTTTTTCTCTGAGATAAATTAATTAAAATTAAAGTTGAAATGTATAACTGGTGGAAAACAAGGGAAGCAATTTTGAAAAACATTGGAATGGGTAACTTGTGGACAATGTTTGAAAATGAAAAAATCCCGCCTGATTTTGTCTGCAAATTATCTATGTAGACAATGTAATACTTGGGGGTAAATAACAGTCAAGATGTGATGAAGCTCAGATAAGAGTGTATAGAATTTGGCGAAAAAACGTCTCCATTTTTTAAAATAACCAATCAAAATAGTCCGGTAAACAAACAGGTCATCTATAAATAGTTCATCATCATCGTAATAAAAAATCACAGAACCATACATCAAAATAGTATCACCATGTATAAAAAGAACATCACCACATAGCAAAATAGTATAACCATTTATAAAAAGAACAACACCATATATCAAAATAGTATAGCCATTTATAAAAACAACATCACCATACATCAAAATAGTATCACCATTTATAAAAACAACATCACCATATAGCAAAATTACAGCGACATTTATAAAAACAACAGCACCATATATAAAATGACACCACCAGGTACCAAAGTGACACCACCATATATCAAAACGAGCTCACCATTTATCATTACTGCAGCACCATGTATCAAAACAACAGTACCATATATATAATTATACATCACCAATAATCAAAATGACAAAACCAGCTAACAAAACCACAGCACCATCTGTCAAAACGACATCACCATTTATCAAAACCACAGCACCATTTATTAAATCCACAGCACCATTTATTTAAACTACAGTACCACCTGTCAAAACGACATCACCATTTATCAAAACCACAGCACCATTTACTTAAACTACAGCACCATCTGTCAAAACGAAATCACCATTTATCAAAACCACAGCACCATTTATTAAATCCACAGCACCATTTGTTTAAACTACAGCACCATCTGTCAAAACGACATCACCATTTATCAAAACCACAGCACTATTTACTTAAACTACAGCACCATCTGTCAAAACGACATCACCATTTATCAAAACCACAGCACCATTTATTAAATCCACAGCACCATTTATTTAAACTACAGCACCATCTGTCAAAACGACATCACCATTTATCAAAACCACAGCACCATTTACTTAAACTACAGCACCATCTGTCAAAACGACATCACCATTTATCAAAACCACAGCACCATTTACTTAAACTACAGCACCATCTGTCAAAACGACATCACCATTTATTAAAACCACATAACCATTTATCAGAACCACAACACTATCTGTCAAAAGGACATGACCACTTTAGAAGTGTTTATATAAGGCAGCTATGGCGTTCCATATTTAAGGGTCATTTCTTATAATGTAAGATAATCCCTAGAAACATTACGCGTTATCAGATGTTACCGGATCAAAATATTTACGGCAACACCGATTGTCGCGAAAAAATAGACACCAGAAGAAGAGCATGTTAGAATTAGAAGAGCTTCAATATCAAGTTACTGTCTCAATGTGCTTGTAATTAATTAAATTGCATTAAAACTGCGTGTCAATAAAGTAGTTGAGTATATCTAGTTCATTAATTTATATTGTATCTTTGTCAAGATCACGGAATAAGTCAGGAAAAAAAAGATTGAATATAAACCGGTATTTCTCTGTGTCAAAGCGTTCAACAGATGCTCTAATAACGTGAGTTGCGTGAAGAAATAGGTTAATCAATACATATATATAAACACTTTAAAACCTTGTAACCTCGAAATGTCATTGAAACTGAAACTATATAGATATTTTCTTTTTCGCATATATTTCTATAGAACAGAACGACACATATAGAATATACACATATAAAGCCATACAGCTACTAGTGTTTTACTTATTTAATGTAATATATGTCACATGTATGTGAACCATACATATAGAAATCAAATAGCATTATATAAATAAGTATCTATCAGAATACTCAACGAATAAAGTTATACAAGAATCATGTATTATCATATACAAATGTAATGACAAATCCAATGTTCATTTCCACCCATAACAACTATAAAGAGCACAACAACTACATATTTGCGATATTGAAAAGTTTCATTATACAACTGAGCCGCGTCACGACAAAACCAACATAATGCGTTTGCTGGTTGCAAACGCATTATGTTGGTTTTGTCGTGACGCGGCTCAACTATTAGACATTCTGGCAGTATATATAGCAGCAAGCACCTTACACATGGGGGACCTGCTTTTTTGTTAAATATTTATAATAGTTCTTCCTATCTTTCAAATGGTATCAAAGCCTACATTTCAGTCAAAGAGTATATTACCCCATATACTTTATAGTTGTATTTAATCATATACCCTATTTCTTTATAATTTAGTACATAGCTACTTATATCATATCATATCATATCCCCTACCATTTCTTATAAAAGAAATATCTACTGTTTTCACCGAAACATATGTTACACCTTACATTTTAATTGATATCATATCATATCATATCATATCGTATCGTATCGTATCATATCATTTCATATCATATCGTTTCGTATCGTATCATATCATATCATATAAATCATATCGTATCGTTTCATACCATATCATATCGTATCATATCATATCGTATCATGTCATATCATATCGTTTCGTATCGTATCGTATCGTATCGTATCACATCATATCATATCATATCATATCATATATCGTATCATATTATAGCATATAAATCATATCATATCATATTATATCGTATCATATCAAATCATATCATATCATATCCCCAACGTTTTCATCTAACGTATCATATAAGTTATGTAATATTTTTCCCCTTTTTTTATAATCATTATAACAAAACTCCCATGTTACACATGTATAAAAAGTTATTTTATGAATGCACTATTAAGTCATTTGAGGAGTACTATTTAACTTTCTACCAATCCTTACTTACAAGTATACTTGTCATTCAGCACGTATTCACGTAATACAATATAATTGTTTAAACGATAAATGTATTTTGAAATACCAAAATGAAAAACAGATCAACCCTTTCTGGATATAAATGGTAATAATATACCTCATCTGGAGGCATGCGGCTTTAAGATCTCAAATGATTTTAATTTCCGAGAAACATGAAAAGTTTTCGACGTTATTTTGTTTGTTTCTTTGTTGTTTTTTTTTCTTTATTACTTTTATTTTTTTATTTTCTTTTATGTATTTATCTTTTTTTCTTTTCTTTTTTTTGGGGGGGGGGGGGGGTAGTAAATTCAATTTCATAGGTATGAAGTGCTGAATTCTCTTCTCTTTGGTTCTATTTTCAAACTATCGGTTGTCAAAAACAAATAGTTAACATAATATGCATTCAACAATTATTGTACTTTTCTCATTGAAATTGATATTAAAGCCAAGGAATGGATTAAGAATGAACATCTATCTACAGGCATTATATTTTATCTTTTATTTAAATCTCAACATCGTACAACTCATTGTGCCATTGCATAGAATTTATACATATACATTGCACATAGTCGTAGTCATTCTAAGGACTAAACGAAGTTTTATGTCCAGATGACTTAAACATTTCCGTATTCATGATCTTTAGAATAAATGTCAGATATTCCTTGCATAGCCTGACAGCCACTTTATTATATTGCCAGAGTTAAATGATACTAGTAAGTTGGAAAAGAAAGGATTTAATAAATAAAATTTGACATGATTTTAATAAAAATGCGCTAGATGCGCTCAGGGGAAAAAAAACACACTTAAAAACATATATTACCACTTAAGACTAGTGGTAGAAGATTAGCAAGTAATTTCTAACAAAAAGTAAAAACCATAACGATGGATAAGAATTCAGCATAATTTCAAAATTTAAAAACAACTACTTTTTTCTGAATCATGATGTCCCAAACCATCTGACACAAGGGGGAAAATTTAATTTTAATTTTGTAAAAGTTGTTAACGGGAAAACGACAATTGAGTGTACATGTTTAGTTCTAGCGGATTCAACTTATGTCTGACAATTAAAAAGAAACCGTTTTTACATCTATTATTTCCTTGAAAAGGACTTATTTACTTTAAAATTATCATAAATTAAACAATGACTTCAATGATAACTAATAGCTTTCAATTGATCAATGATGATGGTATATCAACACATTTCTAAATTTCTAACGTAAGTCAGCCATCTTGTGCAGCAACATTTGGGGGAAAAACCTTTTTGTCTAAGATGGACCGAATTTATGCTTGTAAACTGTTGAGTGCTCACGATATCGTCAACCTCAACAGATGCTGTCTGAATTGTGTATATACACTGAAGAATCTGGATTCTTTCGCTTACTATACAATTCATTACGGCTGGTTTATCATTAAGTCAGTATGCGATCTAAAATGTAAGTAAAACCTTTAATATGCCCGTGGTTTGCTTATGATCTTGTCAGATTGCACTTCGTGTGTTGTGCTTAAAGCAGCACGCCTCAAGATGCATGTCAATTTTCATGAAAATTTTGGAAATGTATTTAAAAGTAAGATATTGTGAGGTGAACAAATAAAGTAATGCAATCGGCACTTACTATCCAAGAAAATTACCAAAAAGTCGTCAACATATGCAAAAATAGCCCTTACTGCGTTAGTAACGCAGTAAAAATATGGTAATAAAATACTGCAAAGTCTGTCTTAAACCGCATATAACATGTAAAATATAACATGGATCTTGAATGTTTTTACCTTTCATAAAATTTTAGTACATTTTTCTCAATACTGATTTTCTTGATATACACTTTGTACTTTGGCTCATCTGGAGGCGTGCAGCTTTAAAAACAACATATTCTAATACTTGTTTCTTGTACTTATTGAATTGGGCTAGAGTTCAATTCAGTTTCACTGAAAAAAGTACAGTAGTACAATTGCTACGTGAGTATACAGAGCTAAATACTTCAAATGATGATAATTAGAAAGACCCTGTTAATTGACACTTGACCTGTATTTCAAAAGATCATCTGTACTTGATATAATATCATTTCTTAAAATGGGAGAGGCTTTGTTTAAGAAACATTATTGTATGGAATTTAGTTTATTTTTCCTTTATTCACTTCTTTGCCATTGCGACCAACATGAGAAATATGAGCACCCATAGAAAGATACCATATACTTTTCCTTTCTACGCCATTGAAAATCAGCTGTTTGGTATTTAGTAAGAAGTGAATGCAATAGCAACGAAACCGCAACGTTTCGCACAAGGATGCCTTATGGCGTAGAAAGCAATCGAAAGACCGTGTAGAGGTTTGAAACTCAAATTTCGCGTGTAACAGATGCTACTGACGGTTGGGAGTGGTCCCATTTAATGTATTCAGCAATATTATTCAGTGAGTTTGACCCGTACTCGGCTGACAAACATGTATTAGTCTATGTTTACGTACGGTAACGAATCGTTATGCCACTTTTTGTCTACCTGGGATGAGCTCGTTTGCTGATAGAGATTTCATGGACGACGGGAAGGACTAGAGACTTGGAGTCGTTCTCATTCGGAAGTTTAATACAAAAGTGAAAAAGTGATAAAAGTTTTTTTTAATTATCTGGATAATTGTTTTCACTTTGATACTCTAAAAAGAAGATAAAAAATATTTGATTTGTAACTGGGAATAACAAATCAAATATTTTTTATCTTCTTTTTAGAGTATCAAAGTCCTTATAAGGATTTTATAACTCGTGATTAAAAATAAAAAAGGGCCTAATTAGGCTTTTAAAAATTCTAACAATAACTTTCGTCTCACCCCGGTACGGAATTAGACACAACCCGTTCTAGAAAGTAATTCTTTTAATTTTTGAAGTTCTCTAGTCTGATTGGCCATAATTAAAGTGTATTTATTGCACGTGTGTAGTTTTTGTGTGTTATAGGATGACTCTAAAAGTTGTTTGTGTGTGTGTGTGTGTGTATTTTCCAGGGAACTCATTTGTTGGAGGAAGGATTAAAGATGCACCACCCACCAGCAGTAAGGAGTTTTCAAAGTGGTGAATTAAAACAGTGTTAAAACAGAATGAAGATTTCCTAAAAAAGGGAGTTGACTAACCTATTATATTTGCGGCCTCATTTGACTAAGATAGTGTTGATGTTTAAAGTTGAAGACAGTATGTAATTCATCAAGAACAGTGGAATTGAGAATTAACCCTCAAATGTGACTTATTTACTATAAAACAAAAGTACGAAACCTTTTACACCAGGCGGTTCCGTAGCAAAATACTTTTGAAAACATTGTCATTTATTGGAAATTTCCGACCTTGCGACATTCATTCATCGGGGATATTTTCTAAGGAAAGTGACCGTGCGACTACATACACATTTATTGTTTATTTCCATGAACAAGCTAAACAGGCAACAATTTCAATTTTGCATTGCTATGCATTCTTTAAGGTTTTCAATTCATCTTTTTTAAACTTCCCGCACAAGACAGTAACTTTGTAATAACTCGCAGGTTTGTGTTCTGTGATGTCTGGAATTTCTGTGGCTTTTCGATGTTTCACTAAATACATTGAAGGACCACTCATATCTACGAAAGATCAATGGGGGATATTTCAACTTCATGAATTCCCGATTTGACAATTTTAGTCCTCATATATTCACGATTTCATCTTCACGATTTCAAATTCGTGAATTAATGACTTTTAACTTTACGAATTCAAGATTTCAACTTCACGCATTCATCGTCGTGAATTCAGGATTTCATTCACAAATTCACGATTTCAACTTCACGAATTCACGATCTTAACTTCATTTGTGAAGTCGTGGTGATAATATCGGGAATTAATGAAGCTAAAATAACACCCTACCGGTCCCACGTACATATCTGTCTCCAGCGGTTCAAACTTGATTGTCACATTAGAAACTGTCAGAATGAAAAAAGCTCATTTCAGTTCGAATCTCAAAACTGGTCTCTTTTTTTTCAAACGAAAAAAAACAACAAAAAAATCTCAAATATCAAACTAAGCCTAGTGTAGAAAAATAAAATTGTCACATTTTCATAGTATTAAAATAACTGCTCTACACGCATTAAAACATATTTTAAGATATATGAATCAACAACACTATTAAGTAATTATCTTTAAGTCAGTGAAATTTGTATATCAAATTTAACAATTATACAAACTCATCCTAAGTATAGTTGAAGTTTGAAAGATAACACGCACATATTTATTTTATAATAATTTAAAGCATTGGAAAATAATTCAATGTACCGCTTATATAAATGTCATGGTAACGAATTGCTGCTGCAGCGTTGTGAATTGTCACGTACTGATATTCTATATTTAGCATACCGCTATTTCTCTGCGGTAAAAATAATTTAAAAAATCCATCATTTGTAGAACATGACCACATTTATGTTTCGCCTCGCGACCTCTTCAAGCGAAAATTCGAAATTTAACAAGTTAAAATGGCGGGGACGCGAGGCGAAAACACGAATGACATAAAATGGACACAGTACATATACCATAAATATCTACTTGCGGAAGACAATCCATTGTCATGGGAGGGGGAGGGGGGCAGGAGCGGCGGCTGGTGAGAATAAAGACAGAGGGCACGGAGGTATTCATAATGGTTTCCTCTGCGATATCGTAAATGTGAAATAGATCAGTGTTTGTATACAAATTATGATTATTTTAAGAAATATAATTTAATATATATATTTGTAACTCACCAAGATGGATATCAGTTCTTGATATTATGAAAAAAGCGCAAGATTCAAACAATTTCTGAACCTAAAGGGGCAGAAACGGGCAGAATGTACAACTTGATGTGTCTGGAGTATAGGTCTATTCAAATCTGCTTACATCATTTATACACGCAAAATAGGAAGTGACATAATCTAACGTCATACATACAACAGCTTTCGTTCACGTCACATATGACATAAGTGCATTATATGCAATGTACTACAATAATAATAAAAGAAAGTACATTATACATTTAATATACATTTAGAAAATTACTGAAACAAAATTCATATTGAAATAATTCTTTGTAACAGGATCATATTCCTCGCGTTGGTCGACCTTTAACATCACCTGGCACCTCTCTGAAGCATAACCTTTTTTATGCACTGTAACGACCTCAAATTGGACCGATCGGTTCCCTTTTCCCGAAATGGAATCATTGATCCTGAAATTTGAATTTATGTTCCTTGACATACGTAAGTTTGAAAAATATAAATTAAGTGTTTCAAACATTGGAATGTCAAGTTTATATTTGCAATGTTATATCTCCGTTATTGGCAGTTATCAATATATATATTTAAACTTTGCTAATCGGAAAAGTACTTTCATATTTCCGATGCTTAGAGATAGCTTGAACAATAATATGGCGATGTTGCAAATGTCTCAAATATAAAGAAATCTGTCAATCTTATGTTGGTAGGCAAGTCGAATAATTCATGACCTATTGTCTCGCCCTTCTATCTCTCCCACGTAAATGTGCTCCATGTTTTTCACTGGAACAGTTACTTTTCATTAAATGAGATAAATGTTTAAAAAAATTTCCTAGAGATGTTACAAGGTACATTACTGCAGAATAATGTTATTTATAGGTAAACGATTTAAAGGCATTGCTAGTGGGTGCCAGCAAAGCACGGGTTTAAACATGTTCACGACGCGGTTTATTGCTATGCAAACCTGACCGGATGAGGTATTTATTCGCGCATGCGCAATTAAGTTTTAGTTTATTATCGAAAACCACCTGGGTCTTTTAATACCAGTTGTTTTCATACCTTCCGTTATGTTAATATCTTTAAGGTACACGATGACTCAGAAATGATTTTTTTTTCCTCTTTCAGTTTTAAAACATGAAAAAAAAACAGTTTAAAGCATTATAGATGCTTTTCACACAAAGAATGTTGCGCGAAATATGAACTCATTTGTCATAAAAGTAGCATATTAATATAAACCAAGTAGTATCCTGGTTTCCATGAAAAATATTAAATCATTATAAAAGTACTTTGTTGCCAAAGAGCAACTGCATCAGACGATGGTTTGTGGCAGGTAATTGACCACTGAGCCACTAAAAAGATAGCAGGGCATCAAAATGAAAAAAAGGTTTTTGAGAAATAAAAATATATGCATTTCCTGGGCATTGTGGGCCTTTAAGAGTATAATGTCAGAATTTGTTATTATCTTGACGTGATACCCGAGTTTTATAAGCATCACATTGTCTATGCCATGGACACAAGGTTGTCTTTTTTAATAATGTCAGAAAATGTAATACACTTATATACTGTGAAGAAATTGGATAATGTAACGTTATAGTGTGGCTGATGTCTCAACGTATGTATAAACAACGTGACATATATTTTTAAGTAGTCAAGTCAGTTAAGTCGATAAATCTACATGTGGTGAGGTTTTATAATTTGATATAATTTACGGACTGTAGATTGTGACATGATTGCAAGTTTTGAGTTTGGTAAAATAAAATTCCAGTGAAATTTTACTTTGTTTATGAATGCAATTATTTCACTTTATTCCACAAACAATATCAACATCATATGTACTTTTCTCTAAGAATAAAGCACTTTCACTTCACTGAACTTTGGATCTGACATTTTTATAAAAGCTAAATATCCCATCAAACATCAAATATCGCAAAATCGTCTGCCGTTAAATGTCGCACGATTTTTACTTGCCATTAAATGTCGCAACACTTAGTCTACCTTTTTATGTATATTCATGATAAAATTAAGTTAGCTAGTGGTATTAAAATCAATTAAAAATTTGTAAATAAATGTTTGTATATAATAATTAATAACTTTGAGGCATAAAGAAATGTCCCGGTTCATCTGCCAAATCAAGATGAAAAATGCTTTTTCTATAATGTGTACATTTTCAAGAAGAATGTCAAATATTGATAAAAACAACAGACAAGTATCGTTTTATATTCTTAAAATGAGCCGCGTCATGACAAAACCAACATATTGGGTTTGCGACCAGCATGGATCAAGACCAGCCTGCGCATCCGCGCAGTCTGATCAGGATCCATGCTGTTCGCTATCAGTTTGTCTGCTTGTAATACATTTGGTAAGCGAACAGCATGGATCCTGATCAGACTGCACGTATGCGCAGGCTGGTCTGGATACATGCTGGTCGCAAACCCATTATGTTGGTTTTGTCGTGACGCGGCTCAAATATGTTTGGAACAAAAAAATGTTTTTCTAGTTCTTCATGATTCAATATGACATTGATATGACGAATTACTTATATTTCGAAAACATTTTATTATCAACTTCCTCATACAATTCCTTTTTGGTTTGTTTTCACACATGACACTTAATTAATACTATAAACATAAATACTTATGGTATAATAATTGCAAACCATCATAGACCTATTCACTTTTAATGTCCCTTTTAATACGGAACCAGACAAGGGTCAAACACAAGGGCGGAAGCAGGATACTGAACATTTTCTGCTGACGATCATATTATTCTCAAGAACTGTACCGCTCATTTAGATAATTATAATGTTATTAAATCAGAAATCATCAAGGATAGTTCTCAATTCACTTACACACATAACAACATACATATGCTGGCAGGTTACAAATGCATATCTTTATATAAAAACAAGACCGATCAGTGACAACATGTGTCGCCTCATGATAGCCAATTATGGAACGCCGTGACTGTCTTATGTAATCAATGTTTTTGTTATCTTGTGAAACGATGATATTATTTTGTCGTTTGAGCATGTTAACATGTGCAATTTACATCATGTCTTGTCAAATGAACATGCTGACTTGTACAAACAGCATGTTAACTTGTCAAACTATTATGATGACATGTGCAGACAACATGCTATCTTGTCAAAGTATCGTGATGACTTGTGCAAACAACATGTTAACTTGTCAAAGTATAATAATGACTTGTGCAAATGACATGGTAACTTGTCAAAATGTAATGATGACTTGTGCAAACGTCATGTGAACTTGTCAAATTATTGTGATGACATGTGAAAACAGCATGTTAACTTGTCAAACTGTCATGATGACTTGTGCAAACGCCATGTTAACTTGTCAAAGTATAATGATGACTTGTGAATAGGACATGTTAACTTGTCGAACTATCGTGATGACATGTGCAAACAGCATGTTAACTTGTCAAAGTATAATGATGACTTGTGCAAACAGCATGTTAACATGTCAAATAACCATGATGACTTGTGAAGACAACATGTGAACTTGTCAAAGAATCGTGGGGACTTGAGCAAATGACATGTTATCTTGTATCATGCTGACATGTCAAAACGCACTGTTAACTTGTCAAAGTATCATGCTGACTTGTGCAAATACCATGTTAACATGTCAAAATTCAATGATGACATGTGTAAACAGCATGTTAACTTGTCGAATTATCAATATGACATGTGCATACAGCGTGTTAACTTGTCCAAGTATCATGATGACTTGTGCAAACGACATGTTAACTTGTCCAAGTATAATGATGACTTGTGCAAATACCATGCTAACTTGTCAAAATTTCATGATGACATGTGCAAACAGTATGTTAACTTGTCAGATCATCGTGATAACATGTGCAAACAACATGCTAACTTGTCCAAGTATCATGATGACTTGTGAAAGCAACATGTTAACTTGTCAAAATTTCATGATGACATGTACGAACAGCATGTTAACTTGTCAAGGTATCGTGATGACATGTGCAAACTACATTCTAACTTGTCAATGTATCATGATGACTTGTGCAAATGCCATGTTAACTTGTCAATGTATCAAGATGACTTGTGCAGACAACATGTTAATTTGTCAAAGAATCGTAATGACTTGTGCAAAACACATGTTAACTTGTTAAGGTATTATGAGCATGTCATCACGATAATTCGACAAGTTAACATGCTGTTTGTACATGTCATCATGAAATCTTGACAAGTTAACATGTCGTTTGCACAAGTCATCATGATAGTTCGACAAGTTAACATGTCGTTTGCACAAGTCATCATGATACTTTGACAAGTTAACATGTTGTCTGCACATGTCATAATGATTATTTGACAAGTTAACATGCTGTTTGAACAAGTCAGCATTGTCTGTAGACAAGATATGATGTAAATTGCACATGTTTATGTGCTTAAATGACAAAATAATACCATCATTTCAAAAGATAGCAAAAACATTGATAGCATAAGACAGTCACGGCGTTCCATAGCCAATTGCCAGTTACAGCCACTGTATAGCAGGAGACACAAAATCATTAACAGGGCAAAATTATTCAACCGGAAAACCCGTGTACAATGCGCAAGTATATGAAATACTGGTCAATCCTGTAAAGTTTCATTAAAATTGCATTTTTGATGTAAGATAAGTAGTCCGAACTGATTTTAAAAAATAAAAATCATTAAACGGCCAAAACTGTGAGACAAAAATACCGATGATATACAGAACTACACTTAGTATTGATAACTCTGGTGTTGTTTGGATGAAATTACACCAGTAGTTTCTGAGGAGTAATCCTGTAAAGTATTATTTAAATTGTGTTAGTTGTATAAGATATTAAGTAGTCCTGACAATCTTTTTAACACAATTTTATTCAAGAGCCATAACTCAGCCAAAAATCATTCAAGCAAAAAGTTTAATAGAAGTTTTTGGGGAGTAGCCCGGACAAGTTTTGTGACGGATGGACAGACGGACGGACGTGCCAACATTTGGGGTTTACGTGCTTTTTTCTTTGATCTTTATGTGGGAGTATTCCCCATAAACCAGTAAAATGTACCACAAAAACCGGTCGGTTTATGGTATTTCTTCCTTTTTTAACTAAAATTATGGACGGAATAAAGCTCATAGACCATAAAATGTTCCCCCCGACAGACAGACAGACAGACAGACAAACAGAGAGACGAGGGAGAAGTGATCCCTATAAGTCGCCACTACTCTTTTTTCTCAGAAATTTAAACAAGTTAAAAAACGTGAATGTGCGTAGGACACTTGAATGAATTATTGGTACGTTTTAAGAATTGTATGAATTAGAAAATCGGTACAAATTTAAGTATATGTTTCATGTTTGCTGCAACATCGGCCACATAATGTTGTGATAGAATATGCCTAACACTAATTAAATACTCATGCGTAAAGACTTATAAAGAATCGTTCATTGAAATTATTTACCAGCAACCGTTTTACATCTCTAGCATGTAATACATCTTCTCAACTAACCTAGTTTTAAGTTCTGATAAATGATGACTTCACATAATGACATTGAGGGTTAACAGGTATTAAATTCTTCTCGAGACATTTTTCAAATTCCTTTGCACGCAATGTGCCACAAGTCACGTTGGTGATACGACTGTTGAACACGCAAGAGCACAGCTGATAAATTAGATATTATAATTTAGAACCGCTAGGTTAGCACTTACGCTGGCTTAAGTAGTATTTAATAATTCAACACTTTTAAGTATAATCACGGAGGACTAGCAAAATATAACACAATTGATAAGAGGTACGGAGGAACTTTTTAAAGTACTAGTAGCCAAATATCACCGACTGTTGAAGTTATATAAATAATCTGTAAAATGTAAAAGTGAACTCGCTAAGGAATCTGACAAAGCAGGACAGGAAATATGTTTTCGATATTTTTAAGACACTTGATGAATCTTTTGACCAGTAACTTGTGTGCTTAATTTCAGATTATTCGCGAAATTTGAAATTATTTTGACTATTTTAAAAATTGAAAATGTTGCAGACTCTAATTGATTGAGCCTTTTCATAGATGGTACTGAAAAATACAAGCTTCCACCCACGCCCCCTAAAGCTGAATTCAAAATTTACACGTGTAAATGTTGAAACTTTGAATTCCGAAACATCCGCATATGTGTTTATAGCACAGATACCACGGAACCTTGAATGTGACACGTTTGTGTCATTCCATAAAATGCGGCGTATGGCCGCATAAAAAAAGCATGACCCCTTAATGAGAAAACAATGTGCGGAACTAAATCAAACGGTAGTTTGAAAATTAAAATCAACCAACATATCCTTGGGTGATTAAACAGTAATCAAGTAAGACAATTTGCATAACCCAATTAGAAAAAGATCAAATTGAAGGAACATGCACACACACACACGCACACCAACACACACACACACATGCATGCACACGCACACACACACGCACACACACCGATTATGTCGTGCTGAACGATCTTTAAGGATCGAAAATATACCATCTTTGATTATATGTACGAGACGACTTTTAACGGCCGACACACGGCACAAATAACACTGACATTCTCATGAAATAGAGTAAAAAACAAAACAAACGAACACACACAAAAAACAACAGAAAACAAATCTCTTTAACTTTTAAATTAGTTATTTTTTTACTTCTAAATACAGGCAAGAAGTCGTGTGAAGCGGCATTCAACTGGCATCTATCTCTGTCTCCTAACACAATTTGACGTGGCCAAGCGCATTAAAATAAATGTATCGTTTAATCAAGTAATCACTGAAACATTTCCATGAATATAAACTTAATTTAGATATAGATTTATATATATTCTCATTCCTTAAATGCAGTTGTTTTCTAGTCCTAATTTAATATTGTTTTAAATTTATCATAATGGTTGTTTTTCACACACGTACAAATAACGTGAGAGCAATTGGTCCAATAAATAAACTATTCCGATAAAACGCATAATCTTTTTTAGCTTTGGTTTTTTTTTCTGACAATCTTATTATTCTAATAGAACATCATATATTCTAGATATCATTTCATTTAGCTTATTTTTTTTCTCTTGCTGCAATATTTATGTTTGTCTTTAAGACCGATACTTGATTCGGCTACGAGTACATGATATGTATTGAAACGGTAATACATGAACATGCAAGTAAACAAAAAATGCATTTTATATAACAATTTTGTATATCTAGACAGCATATATTACACTGTCGTCAAACTTAAGATGAAATTACATTTTTTGTAGGGCTTTAAGTAATACCAACTTTGCACTTTAAAGGTCATATGGCTATTGTCCAGATATACTGGAACAGGAACACCTGAGATGCCTTATCATTGACATACCAAAGGCCCTTGAGAGGGTTCTTATCTCAAGTATTACGTCGGTGATAGCCTCGGGGAATGCAGGTAAACTTACACAACCCACAGTGATAGGCCTTTCAAGAGCTTTTATGCACGTTATCCCACGGTGATAGCCTCAGGGAATGCAGAATGGCACAGACCACGGTGATAGGCATGTATTTTATTTATTTTTCTCATCGCAAAATAGCCACAAGGATTACCGGTACATTAAGGCTGACACAGCCTACCGTTTAAGACCATCGAGAGGGTTCAGACCGAAATTATACACACGGTGATAGTCTTAAAGAATGCAGTAAACCTGGCACAACCCACAACCTTTAAGAAGGTTCATTTCGCAAGTATACCTCACGGTGATAGTCTCAGGAAATGCAGTAAGACCGATACAGCCCACGGTAATCCGCCTTTTAGAGTGTTCACCTTGCAAATTATCCCACGATAATACCCTTACTGAATGCAGACAAACACATATAACCATGCATTCGAGAGCGTTCTGAACGCAAGTTGCACACCGTGATTAGTAAAGCTGACACAACCCACGATGATAGAACTTTAAGAGGGTTCTCATCGCATGTTAACCCACGATGTTAGCCTCGGGGAATGGAGTAAAGCTTGCATAAGCCAAAATGATAGGGCTTTCGATGGTTCTTATCGCATATCAACCCACGATAATAGGCTCAGGGACTGCAGTAAGGTTGACACAAAGCACGGTGATAGGCATTTAAGAGTATTCTTATCGCGAAATAACCGATGATGATAGTCCCGGGGACTAACAGTACAAAAAGGCTGACGCAATCCACATTTAATTGCTCTGGAGAGGGTTCTTATCGAAAGTATACAAACAATGATAGCCTCAATGAATGCAGTAAAGCTGACACAACCCAAAGGCATGTTCTTTTCGCAAGTTTACAAAATGTGAAAGTCTTAGGAAATGCAGTATTGCTGACACAACCCACGGTGAAAGGCCTTTTAGAGCGTTATCATCGCGAACAACCCCATGGTGATAGCCACCTGGAATACAGTTAAGATGACACACATCACGATAGTAAGCCTTTTAGTGGGTTCTTATCGCAAGTTAAACAACGGTGATAGCCTCAAGGAATGCAGTAAACTGCCACAATCCACAGTGAAAGGCCTTTAAGAGGTTTTTTTCACGAATTATCCCACGGAACATCCTCAGGTAATGCAGTAAAACACACACAAACAACTAATAGAGTTTTTTTACAAGTTGGCCCACTTTGATAGGCTCAGGGAATGCAATCAAACACACAACCCTTGGGTAATAGGCCTTTTAGAGAGTTTTATACAAGATGACCCACATTAGTAGCCTGAGGGAAGGCAGTAAAACACACACAATCCACGTGTTATGCTTTTTAGACGGTCTTATTAGATGTTGACCCACAGTCATAGCCACAGGGAATACTGGGAAACAAAAAACCCACGATGTAAGGCATTTTAAAGGGTACTTATTACAAGTTGAACCACTGTAATAGCATTAGGCAGTGTAACAAAACACAAACAACTCTCAGTGATAAGACCGTTAGAGGGTGATATCGCAAGTTGAAATATGTTGATAGCCACATTGAATGCAGTTAAACACATAACACACGGTAAAAGCCGTTTAGAGGGTTCTTATAGCAAGTTAACCCGCGGTGTAAGCTTCAGGGGAAAAAGGCAATACAGCTGTCAAAATCCACGGTGTTTGGCCTTTTCGAAGGTTTTTTATCGCAAATTTACTCACGGTGATTGCATGCATTTCGTGGGATCGTGCGGGGTTTGCGTTGAACTTCATTGAACGCCGCCTTTCTTTGTTTATCTTGTTTATCATATTTTATCATAAGATGACCCACGGTTGATATCCATAGGGTACGCAGTAAAGGACACACAACCCATCTGTGCTAGGCTTTTAAAAAGGTGTATATCACAAGTTGACCGACGCTGATAGCCTCAGGGAATGTAGACAAGTTCAACTCACAAAACCCATGGTGATAGGCCTTTTCGATAGTTCATATCGCAACTTGACCCACGGTGATGCAGAAAATGCAGTTAAAGTAACACATCCCGTGCAGACACAACACGATGGGCCTTTTAGAGGGTTTTCATCGCAATTTGACCATCGGTAATAGAGTCAGGCAATGCAGTAAAGCTGATACAACCCGCGGTGATAGACCTTTTAGATGGTTCTTATTGCAAGTTGACCCAACGGGATAGCCTCATGGAATGCTGAACAGCTGTCACAAGCTACGGTGATATGCCTTTGAGAAGGGTTTTATCGTGAATTTACCTACGGTGATAACCTCAGTGTACTCATTTAAACACACTCAATTCACGGCGATAGGCCTTAAAGAGGTTTCTTATCGCAAATCTACCCACGTTAATAGCCTCAGGGAATGCTGTACAGCTGACACATTCCAAGGTGATATGCCTTTGAGAGGGTTCTTATCGCGAATTAACCAACAGTGATATCCTCAGTAAATTCAATAAAACACACACAACCCACGGTGATAGCCCTTTCAAAAAGACCCACGCTTATCGCAAATTAACCATCCACAATGAAAGCCAATGATAATGCAATAAAACAAACAACCCACGGTCATATGTCTTAAAGAGGTTTCTAATCGCAAATCTACCCACGTTTATAGTCTGAGGGAATGCTGTACGGATGACACATTCCACGGTCATATGCCTTTGAAAGCGTTCTTATCACGCATTAACCCACGGTGATATCCTTAGTTAATTCATTAAAACACACTCAATCCACGGTGATAGCCCTTTTAGAGGGTTCTTATCGCATATCGACCCACGGTGATAGCCGCTTGGCATGCAGTAAAGCTGACACAACCGACGTAGATTAACCCTTTTGAAGGGTTCTTATCGCAAATTAACCACCCACAATGAAAGCCACTGATAATGAAATAAAACACACAGCCCACGGTGATACGCCTTTGAGAGAGTTCTTACCGTAAGTTGGCCCACGGTGATAGCCTAAGGGAATGTAGTGAAGCTGACACAATCCACGGTGATGGACTTAAAGAGGGTTCTTTTCGCGAAATAACCCACGTGGATATCCTCAGGTAATGCAGTAAAACACACACAAACCACGGTGATGGGCCTTTTAGAGTTTTTTTCACAAGTTGACCCACTTTCATAGCCTCGGGGAATGCAGTAAAACTCACACAAGCCATCGCTGATATATTTTATCACAAGATGACCCACAGTAATAGTTTCTTGGAAGGTAGTAAAACACAAACAACCCACGGTGATAGGCCTTGGGTAGGATTCTAATCTAAGTTTACCCAGAGTGATAGACACAGGGAATACTGTTAAACACACAACCCACGATGATAGGCATTTTAAAGGTACTCATCAAAAGTTAAACCACTGAAATAGCGTCAGGCAATGAAATAAAACAAACACAACCCACGGTTATAGGCCCTTTAGAGGATTCTTATCGCAAGTTGGCACATGATGATAGCCACAGGGGATGAAGTAGAGCTAACGAAATCCAAGGTGATGGGCCTTTTGGAGGTTTCTTATCGCGAATCAACCCACGGTGATAGCCACAATGAATGCAGTAAAACACACACGCAACGGTTATGACATTTTAGAGAATTCTGATAACAATTTGACCCAGTGTCATAGCGTCAGGAAATGTAGTAAAACATACACTCAAGGTGAAAGGCCTTTTAGAGGGTTCTTATCGCAAGTTGCCACATAGTGATAGCCACAGGGAATTCAGTAAAACTTACGCAACCTACAGTGATAGGCCTTTATAAGGGTCCTTATCGCAAGTTGACCCACGGTGATAGCCTTATGGTATGCGGTTGAGCTGACATAATCAAAGGTAAAAGGCCGTAATAAGAGAGTTCTTTTCGCGAACACACGGGGATAACCTCCGGTAATGCAGGAAAACACACCCAGAAAATACTGTGAAACACACAACCCGCGGTGATAGGCATTTAAGATGGTTCTTATTGAAAGTTGACCCACGGTGATAGCCTCAGGCAAAACACTAAAGCAGACCCAACCCGCGGTCATTTGCATTGAAGAAAGTTCTCATTGCAAGTTGACCCACGGTGATAACATCAGGCAATGCAGTTAAGCTGACACAGCCCGCGGTGATAGGCCTTTATAAGGGTTGTTTTTTTCAAGCTGACCACGGTGATAGCCTATTGCAATGCAGTTAAGTTGACAGAGCCCGCGATGATAGGCCTTTTGAGGGTTCTTATCGAAAATTTACCCTCTTTGATAGGCTCAGGCAATGCGGCAAAGCTGATACAACACGCGGTGATAGGCTTTTAGGGATGTTGCACATTTTCATTATCCCTCATGTACAGACTCAATCAAACCGAGTCTGCAATTCTTTTGTAAGTTTGTTGTGATTGATGCTTCCGAGGGATCACTTTGTTTCCAGATTTTTGTCGAGGGTACATGACAGTATTGTTTTTTTACATGAAAAGTAAAAATAAATGCTATTTTTTGACATGTAATATATCAACTTGCATTTGAAAAAAGAGACATATTTTTTAATCATTTGTATTATTTGGATAAACTGCTCTGTAAACGAGAATATAATGTCAAGCAAACTGTAATTTGTGTTCTGAAGTTTTCATGTACAGACTCAATCAAACCGAGTCGGCAATTTTCATGCTTTGTTTAATGCTTCCGAGGGATCACTTTGTTATGATAAAAGTTAAATGTCGCTAGAAACGTGTCTAGTTGTCTTTCTACGCTATGAATTCACCAGATAACTTGTAACATTCAGAGACATGGATTATACTTCATAACAGACCGTTACTGAATGTATTTCCAATGTATTTGTGACACTTACTCTAAGCTACCAGGTTGTCAAATTCACGGAAATTGTTCTACAGGATCTTATGGACACAGTTTCTATCGTGATTTCTGATCCAATAACAGGCTTATAAGCTGCTACCGTGCCTAGATAATATTTTAGCAAGATCGAGTTTTTTCCCATGATAAAAATGCTTGTATTGTGCATTTTCTTCTCTTTTTAAATGTCTTATATAATTTTGTATCTAACTTTGGGCCGCTAGATTATCAACTTCAGGGTGTTAGAGCGTCCATTTTACGAGTACCTAGAAGATTTTATTTAATGTAATAAAAAGCTTGCATTTTTGTTTCTCTTAGCATCAGACAATCTAGCCCATTTCCCCCAAGGAAATGTAAGAGAAAGCGACGGAAAATAATTTGTTTGCCAGTCGGGTCAATGCTTAAAAAGTTTATTTTTGAGCAACAACTGACATGGCAAGGTTTTTAGTATACATGTTTGTGTTGCCAGCCGATTGTCACCACCTTTATTAGCATAAAAGCATGCATGCTTAAATTCGACATTGTGATTCTATTTTTTGAAAATTTTATTATCATGTCAAGTTTATTAATAGCACTACGGTGTGTTAATTTGCTACCAGTCGTCTACTAAATGACACGGATTTTCTTGTAGATTTATTTACGGTGACAGACAAATGACATACTTTTAACATACTGGTTAAATATGACTTGACATGACTGTACATGATGTAGATAGTTACTTAAGACGCAAGAATATAACTATGTCATGAAATGATGCATTCCCCAACGTCACAAATAAAGACATTGGTAAAAGGTGAGTGTTTATTACAGAAGTTTTAAAGAATAACAGGTTTGATGTATAAAAATAAATTTGTAAATGTACATGATTTTTATACGAGAGAAGACAAGTTGTCGAAAACAAGAATAAAGATCAACAAAGCAAAAGCAATGTTCACAGGACGCAGACCCATCGTCTTTAAACTTATTGGCGATACGTGAACGTTGCTTAACCGCACTAGAGCGAGATGGTATCTGGTGGACTTTTTCTTTACAAAATCTGCGAACATACTCTCGAGGATGTAATCTTTTGTTAGGTAATCTTGATAATCATAAACCAAATTTCATCCGGAAGTCTTAAGGTTTATTTAGTGGTTTCGTGTCTTTTCTTGACCTTCTTAGATTCTCAATTTGATCGATTTGGAATCGAAATTTCGTTATAACGCTCTTATTCAAATGCTTGTCATTTGATAAATTATCAGTGTTTTTCTGGTCACAAGTTGGCCAGTTTTCGCAGGATAATGTACGACTTGATTCAGTGTCATTATTTGCCCATGTTAACATTTCTTTATCGTTTTGTTGGTCGACGTAAAGCTCTCCTGCAATCTCCGGATAATGGCCCAGCGTTATTATAGGAATATTATCTGAAGTTAGTACTTCCATTTGAACTTATTAACGTGGTATGAGAGTATGAGATCGCCATACTAGCACTTAGGTTTGAATATTTATTGGAATATTCTTCAAGGAAGATCGACATAACACAACCAATGGTCTGCTTCAAATAATTTGATTTGTATGAAGAAATCGACTACTTCATTTCTTTATCACTGTTGTACAGCGTCCACCGGATATAACCCCTCAAAACTCCGAAAACGAAAGTTAAAAGGTTTACGTCGAGTTCACCCGATGTAATGTTTCAACTTAGTTCTCCATCATAACATCATCGATTTTTCCAAACTGAACAATTTTGTGCATCTAAATATTTTGCAGATTTTTTCTGTTGGCAATTGGTTTAATTATATAGGATTTTAATTAAGTGTTTTGTAAAGAAGTCAAACTACTACTTTGTTTACATTTTGCTACTTTAATAGCACTTTACTGCATGTTCAGCGCTACTTTTTTAGTTGTTAAAAATCTAAAACTATATTTTTGAAGTATTTCTGTCGCCTGTTTTGACAGTATCTTGATTTACTATGACAGTTAATGTTTCTAAATTCCTTGCGGGATGGGTTGTAATGGAAACAGATCCCACCAATGAAAGCTCAAATAAAACATTTCGGCTTAATATACAGCAAATCAATATAGAATTTTTGGCATTTAAATTTTTCATACGATATCACAATTTAGATCAAATAGAAGCACTGTCTGAGACAAAATGTATAACCATTTTTAATACCGCTCGTGCTGTTTTTAAACACTCCTACCTATTGTTAAGTACATTCACTAGGCCTTTCATTAGTTAACTTCTACTTACTTACGTTAAGTATTTATTTTTACACTTAATGTAAAAATAAAGAACAAACCCAATTTGATGTGCCTCTCTACATCACAAAACTATACGCACATCCCAAATGTTGATGAAATTCAGAGTTGAAAAATGTGACAAAAATACGCACACCATTTGAATCAATATTTTTATTATCGAAATGAAAAGTAAATTTTAGGTTATCACAAAAAATTCTTCTGTTTAATGAGATTGTAGCTGGAAGTAAATAATGTGCAGTGAGTTAACTTATCAATAAATAGTTACATAATTGTGTAAGTTGTCTACTAAACGGAAACGGAAACATAAACGCAATGAACAAATTCAGTGATACCTTTTTGTTTGATTTAAGTATGTAATTTGCTAAAAATGTAAAGGTTTTCCCATGGTTATTCTTGTTTTTTTTTTCGTTAAAAAGAAAATAAAATGACATATCTTTGACTCGATACATGTATCGAATTTTCGATCATTTGAATTTATTCAGAAAAATATACTGCGATTCAAAGTTATCTAATAGTCTCAATTCTTGAGTTGGCGATTTATAGAAAGACTATTGTAAACGTTTTTGTTTTTGTTTTTTTTGAAATCATACAGTTTACACCAAGGAAACCTACCGGATAACTTCATTACAGCATACGTAATTGAAAATATTTCCAATAGGAATTCTTTATACACATTCACTTTCCAATCTTCTATACACATACAGAGGAAGTTATCGCTGCAGAGGGTTTGCTTATGATAGGCTGGCTATCGCCTTTATAGGTTTTTCATGTATTTAGTTTAGTATCGTTACTATTACTAATAATATTTGCGCTTGGTCATAATTTTTACCAGTTGTTCCCTTTTGTTTGTGGAAGTAACTGCAAAGTTTTTTCACTTAAGTAATTCTAAACAGCAAAAGTTGCATAACTTAATTTAGTTACTTGTTAAGGTAATTTTTCTCTTGTTATTGAGAACGAGCAACTCGTATAAAGTTCGTTCAATAAGTACCTATAGATTATGTTTCGTTTATCAGAATAAAGAAAAGACAACTACATTGACTGTTTAAGGATCGAAATATATACAAATTTTGGGTATCATTTTGCACTGACATAAACGCAATATCCTGCAAATGTGTTATTTTTTCAAAGCTAAAACCCCGGATTCAAACAACTTTTACCGTCGTATAGCTTCACGGTGCACTTTCGGCCATAATATTTTAACTTTTAGTCGAGTCTGTCACTGTAAACTTTATGTGTACCTCCAGATTAGGTAGGCAATAACCGCCCCCCCCCCCCAAAAAAAAAATAAAATAATTATAATACCCGAGTGAGTCTATTGCCTTAACATGAGAGTGTCATTTTGTCACTTCAGCCTTCGATTCCTTGAAATTGAAAATGTTTATCTGCAACATCATTCGCATTGTCCTTAAATATGAGGGCTGTTCAAAACGTTCCTTGACTGCGGCTCTATTGTTCACATTTTTAAATTTGCGTACACGATTTTACAAGAGACAAATAATGAACATGTCCATCATGCAATGAAAAAATCAACACAATATGTTTACAAATAACAATTTTGTGAAAATTACAAATAACAATGTATACGCGATCCGGTGCACGTAAATGATAAAACAAAATGACTTTTGCGACGACGAAATATCAAATAAAAATGCCACCAAAGTCATTGACCCTGAAAAGACATTGTCGAGTGTTCAATATCTCCGGATCATATAACCATAACCATTTTTGTGACGGACGCGCCCTCAGGCGCGTTCAGAGCTATGTCATCTACACATGGGATTTCGTCGGCTACAATCGCGCAAGTGTCCTCAACCGAATAACAGCCCAAGAGATGGTACATGAATTTGATCCTATTAACTTCCCATACTTTGTCAGATATCTTAAAGACTTCCATATTTAGCCTTTCCAATTTCAAATTAAGTTATCCAAGTTAATAAAGGAACGTATTTGATTGATAAAAACGCTGTAGCCCCGTAGTATTATTGCGCAATATGCAAATAACTGCTGAAACGATTTACCGCTGTCGAAAAAGTTGGACAGCAAATTATGACCGTTTAGCATTTATTATCAAACAAATTAGTTAAAATACATGTAATGCAAATAGAAACTACAACCTTTAAATTATTGTAAATACACATATATCCTGATGAATAAAATAGAATATTCTTTAAATGTAATTGTCTGGTCAGAATTGAATGTGCAGACCCGATGCAGAAATCAAACATGCCGGACAGCTCGCAAACCTTTCATACTGTACATCCTCCTGTAGAACTTTTGTTATTGACGTTACAAACGTCCTGACAAGTCGCCTCTTTCTCCCTTGCCCCTTTCTGTATGTGATCATGTATTTGCCGTTTTTGAATCGCTTGTGTCAGTTGAAACCGAATGACTTGCTCGCTAACTCATTGCCCTTTGTTAAATCAACCATCTCATGTGAAATGAAGGAGTTTCCGCAGTTTGATTGCAAAACTTTACGAAAATGCGAATTTCAAGCTTTTAAATCGCAATTTGCCACTGCTGCCCAAAACTTGTTTGTTTAGTCATTCAACGTCCACATGACGTCGAATTTCAGATATATGTCAATTAAATATTAATTGATGTTTACCCTGATTTTTCCTCATGAAATAGCCGTTCAAATGTATTTCAACATTTGTTAATATTTAAACATGGTAGGAAAATTTTGTCGTGCGCAAATGTTGCGTTGCCATGGTTATTAAAGTGCACATAACTCGTAAAGGAAGTAAAGGTTTAAGATAAAAGTAAAATTTACTTTTAGAAATTTAGATACTCTTTCGTTTCATATCAACCCAGGCTGTTTTTATGAACCTAGTAAAAACTGACAGCAAAAGTCCACGAACTTTTTGAACATACTCTTCTCGTATATTGTGTCACGTTACGATGTTCTTTCTTTCAATAAGATGTTGGTGGTTTTAAAGGAATGTGTAATTACGACTTTTCCTTTGTTATTTATGATATCAAACGCGCCAAATGTGGCATCTATTAACGAGACTTTTGTTCGGTTTAAGTATTTTTCTTGCATATCTTTCTGTTTTAAGTGTCCCAGCTGATCTATGTTAGAAAATTATTTTTTTACGCTTTTGGACCTCAGTGGAGTTTCTTAAAATTTGCTTAAATTTATTATTAACACTTATGGAAAATAACGGGCATTGCAATAAAGTAACGTCTTAAATCAATATATGTAAGATGAAAACGTTGGAATGGTACATACGTTTTGTTTAATAATAAACACAAATTGTACCTAGCAATATATTGATTTTGATTTCGATTTAATATGATTAATTAAATTTTTGTATTCGGAGAATTACCACGTGGAAACTTCATCATTAAATAAGTATAAAAACAAGATTTTTTTAACATAAGTATTTATTGAGTTTTATTAGTTTGTAATTTTATGGCTTAAACTACCCTTCAAAAAGTGTAAAATTTAAAGTAAATATATACCAGACAATACAATTTAGTACTTATAGTTTCACAAAAAAGCATTTTTCAGGTATGATCGTTTTAACCGGTTCAACAATTTACACATGTCAGTACCTTCAGTCCAATTTTATCATTGTATTGCGTTTTTAATCCTTCAGCTGGAGTTTTGCTGAAGGTAAAACATTGTTTAAAATCATCATAATAAAACATGTAGCCAACACAGCGATACGTTGTGGCATTAAGACATATTTCTCTGCAAATTTCTTCTGAGGCAATAGGTACTACAAAATTTTCATATTCCGATAAGATTAAGTTCGGTAAAAACACTTCGACATCGTCTATGTAACATTCTACAACGGAAATCATATCATTTCAAAACAAGTTTAATTTAAAACCAGTAGACAAATTAAAAACATACATTGCAAATATATACATATGGCAGTGAAAATGGCTAATTATTATTATTTAATATTCAAGATTATTTGCAAATTGTTAAATATCGTTTACTGATTTATCATCGTTAAGCTCTTTAAATTAAAATTAACTTAGTAAAGTGTATCAAAATCTTTCCAAAAATAGTAAAAGTAGGGAACATAAAATTTGAAAGAAATATTAATCATTGCTGACTTACTTTGACCTGGGGAACTACACGATCCGGCAGAAAGTCCACAAGTGTTGTTTGCCTTACATTGTTGTATTTCTTCAAAGTAAAATGGCAAAGAATTATTTATCCATATAAAAAAACGTGTTTTTGTAGTTGTAAAATGAATTTACGTGTGATATATTATAACAAACGATGACAAATAGTGATTTTTGTTCGTTTTGTCATAATGGGAGAGGATTATTACAAGAACTGTACAATTCGCATGAACATAATTATACTACTATAATAACGTTTAAATTTTTGTAAGTTAATGCTGTACTCTAATATTTACGAAAATACTTTTTCTAGGTAATTATAGGCAACGACGTAACATCCCCTAAAATCATTGAAAAACAACAGACTCGTACAAGTAAGCATATCGAAACAACTTATCATTATTTAATGTTAAGGGACAGAAGGACAGAAAGACGAATAGAGAAAGAAATATTGAAAAGATCAAATAAAGATAAAGTGATCCCAAGTATTGCATTTAATTTGTGCTCCCTTAAGATATTTTTTATTAAATTGTTAACATTCCAACAGACATGATGGATACTAAACAAGTATCCAAGTTGATAATTACTTTTACTGAATTAGGATATTTATGGAATGTGTAGAGTTTAGCGCTTTTCCGATGTAAAGAAAAGTAATTGAAGTTATTACCAATCTTGCTCCTTTTTGAAACGTTGCACAATGGTCCCGAAGTGATGTTTTATACATAATTCTCGGGACATTTTCAGAATTGTGAATTGAGTAAATGGATTATTTTGCCAATATGCATTTCAAGGTACACTGTTAGCATGTGAAATTTACTTTATATTTCACGGATATATTTTAGAATGGCTATCAACATCTACACCTGAAGTTAAAGAAATGTAATAGGACACATTTATCCTTTACTTCATGAGCATGTTGTGAAAACTGACCATTTTCATTGAAAAGCCTTCTGTTTCAAGTTCAAACTGATATCAAACTATGAGAAATGCTTCAATACTGGTGAAACTGGGCACAAATGTTGACTGGACTAAAGTCTCTGTAACAGCATGCTCAATCTTTAATTTACCATTACCATGGCAATGGGGGGCGTCTCAAAAAAGCACAAAATCACTTTCTGGCATGTTTTTTTTTCATCAAAACTTATTTCAAAGTGCTGCAACTTCTCAATGGATATCGAAAGAGTAAAAGGCTTTTCAACGTTGGTTACACGTTACCTAACGATCGGCCTGCCGTCCCCTTCAAACCCCCGAAACAGCCGGGGGCACATCCCCTTTCTTGCAACCCCATTGATGTACATTTTTATAAGGGGCAGCGCCGAAAAAAGTGATCTCTTTTTTCATCAACATTGCTCAAACAAAACAGTGTTTTGAGCCTAAATAGGGCATTTTCACTGTTTTCGAAGGCTCAAAATGGGGGGGGGGGGGGGGGGAGGCGATCAAAAAAATGATGAAAAAAACTTGAAATTACCCAAAATCTAGTTTTTAAAAGTTAGCCAGTCAAATGTCCAAACATTTTTGGAAATACAGTCAGGAAGTTTACTTACTATTAATAGTCTAATAGACGGAACTATAAAATCCTATTTAACCAGCTGTAGAAGTTTAAACGATGTTTTATATGTTTTATGTACATGTATTAACTTAAAAAACAATCATTCACATGTTATCTAACATTCTATTTGTAATATACCTGTGCAGGCTGTTGTTTCCCAACTTCCGGTTTCAAGGCAACTTATATTTGTCTTTTTTGCAAGGTATCCATTATCACAGACAACAGCAGCCGTTGATCTAAATGTTGTTGTGGTAAAGTTCAAAGCCCCATTTGACACATTTTGGGGAGACCCACAGTCTGTGGAAAATTATCAAATTCATCCAAATCAATTAAGAAAAAATGTAAAGGCGTAGACAGTTTCAACGGAAAATGGTTTGAACAATTGACACTTCCCAATCAAATAGACGTTGGTCACCTAGTGAGAGCAATCATCCCGAAATATTCAAGTAGTGTTTTATGTGCGTGTCTACTTTTTGGGAGAAAAAAAATGCTTTGATATTCAAGGTCATTCTTGCATTTACATAAGAAGAAATAAAATTTTCGACTTCCTTTTTTATGATTATCCTTTACAGTTTAAAAAATGAGTTTCTGTAGATGATTCAGTTAACTTATCGACACATACAAATATTTGCAAAACAATGAAACTTCCTTTTGTACTTAAAGGGCATGATCGTGTTTATTTGATTAAATTCAAATGTATCACCTCGCTAGGTTATTGAATGTTAGTCAATTATAAAAGTCAAATACTATTAAGCTGTGGATTTGACCAGGCATCGGGCCGTATAATGTTCTCTTTATGTTTTAAAACGCCAACATTTTCGGAACCTTGTTTCTTCAAAACGCATTTATAATAATTTACATGGTACAATTATAAATTATCAATGTTGATGCTTGACTTACATCAGATAAATACAATTTATAAATAATGAAAAACACGAAAATATCTAAATCATAAAATACCTATTATTGTACATGTTGGTGTTTCCCAACTGCCAGTGTCTAGGCAACTTATCGTTGATTGGTTTCCGGCATAACCTGCATCACAGACAACGGAAGCAGTTGCTCCAAATTTTGTTGTGGTAACATTCAACTTCCCATTGATCACACTTGCTGGAGTCCCACAGTCTGTGGATCAAATGCGTTAAAAACAATATAGAAACAATAAAAAAGCGGGCATCGCTTTTCAAATTTGAGGCTAATGTGGTACAGAGTAAGAACACATAAAGAAAGAAAAAAGTGGGTATTTTTTTCACTGAGAGCAATTTAAAGTTGTAAATGATAAAGGTTGAAAGGAAAAAGCTTGATAGGGACACCATTAAGGTGATTGGGATGACCAAATGACCATGTTACATTCGAAGAAGGTCTATATAAGTAACGTGTGTGCAAAATTGTAGGTCATTTGCTCACTCCGTTTTCCAAATTAATAATTACAACTGGTGAAAGGACAAAAAAGTTTTAACTTTTAGCGTCATTATGACACCAAAACGACAATGAACAATGCATGTATGTCCTTTCCTAATTACAAACAATATAAAAATCTAAAACCCGAAGTCGAATACAAGTAGCTTGCCATGGAACGGCAGATTTGCGTCCTGACTTGACAAAATAAAGTCAGAATACATAAATGTTTATTAATCGGGAGTTTTACCACATTTTGATGTTCCTTAGCGTATCATATAATCATTCAAACCTTAAAAATATGGGATTTTTAAAACAATTTTAAGCTGTTATTATCTGACGGCTTAAGGTTTTTTGGGCATATGAATCTATATTATTAATTTTTATAATTATGATTAAGAGAAAGCAGTTTCAAAGTCACTGTGGCATTGGAGAACTTAAGCCGAAAGTGACTAACCGTTTCTGGATCATCATTCTATAAAAATAGTGATTTATCAGGCCTTATGTCTTTTTCTTTTTATTGAATTGGATCAGAGAATAAGTAAGGAATTAAACATCCCATTCTGTCAAGAAAACTTAATTATGTTCTCATACCTGTTATGCTATATAGTAACCAAATATACGGCTATTCAGAAAAATCAGAACATGATTACAATTCTAGGTGCAGTTCACATTTTCCATCACTAGCCAAAGCGACTTTAAAAAATTATGTACTGATGCTTTTCTCTTAACCCATTGTAACTTATATAAAGTATTGGGGTGACACAAAAGTTTTATTGATAAACAAATAAGTATATATTAATTAACTTGATAGTGTTGGCAGTTCTGGGTACTGTTTCGTGTATTTGGATGTTAGGTACTTACTCGTTTATTATCTATCTAAACAGAAAAATATCTAGTTAGTCTGATAAATATTCGTTATTTATTGTGTCGAAAACTAACGAGTTAATTATATAGTAACCGCGATATCAATATGGTTAGTTTTGGAAAAAATATGCCACCATAAATAATAATAATAACAATAATAATAATAATAATAATAATAATAATTATTATTATAATTCAGTCACACCTTTAAACATTTTCCTTTATATGATATGCATTCTCCATATCTATAAATCACTTACTGGTAACAAAGTGGATAAGAGTGTGGATAATTTTGTCAAGCTGCTGATTTCACGGCATTTACGAGTCCTATAATCTAAGAAAAAAAAACATGTTAACAGTTAAATGTTGAACAGATGATGTGTGTAAAGCCTTGCTAGACAAATCATGGAGAAACAAACAATATGCGTTAAAAATACCTTTGATTTTGCACCATGATTCTTCCCATTTCCCTGTGTTCAAGCAAACTATTTTCTCTTTATTTGGCTTATACCCTGGAAAACATTCCAAAGTTGCTGTTGCTCCAACCGTCGATGTCGAATTATTATCAAGGATTACTTTTCCTTTACGAACGTTCTCAACAGGCCCGCAATCTAACAATGTTTGGAGAAAAAGGTCAGAATCATGTTGAATTAGACATATTGGCAAACCAAACGATGACTCCATATTCCCGCATGAAAGTTCATTTAGCAGTTTATTGTGATATAAACTATTCACTTTATTCGCTCTATTTTGTTTAAATTTTGCCGAAATATTGATCATACAGTGCTGTAAGTCAAATGTATATCTTAAATCTATACATTAAATGTGCCGCTTTAATGGACTCCCCTATTTATATAATGTACTCAGATTAACTGTAAGTCAAGTTTAAGGTTATTTACAGAGTTTTAAGAAACTAACTTTTTCGCTTCAGTTCGTTCGCTAAAAGATTAATTTCTTAAAAACACTGTATAATCTATCACCTGTAAGATACACTTCAACACATCTTTAAAAGTTTTAAAACTCAGTATCCTTGATTTTCGGAAGTACATTCACAAAAATAAGAACATGTTGTTACTATTTGATACTTGAATAACGTTGTTTCCGAGTTGTCTAATTTAAATGTCTAATCAAACTGATTGTCTTATGTGAAATCTAATGGTTGATACATATATTATTAAACTACTCTGTGGAAAGTTTCAGAAGAAAATTTTGATATCTGTTTTTAAAGGCACGGATGCCGTTTATAAATAAATAACTTACACCTATATTAATAAAAAAGGATGGGCACAATTAGAAAAGTTAAGTTGTTGTATTCATGGTTATTTGTTGAATCTCACTTGACGATGATACGACTTAATATCTTTATAGTAGTTTTAAACAGAATAGAACAGAACATACTTTTTATTATATTTTGAGATTTAAACAAGTTGATTATTTATACATGCATTACATTGAATATAGAGATCATGTCAAATAAATAAGTTGTTATATAGAAAGTCTGCTTTTCAATTTTACGACAATACAACGAATATACAAACACTTTCGCTATAAAAGTGATGAAGGAAAACAAATCAATGTAAGACAACTTAACAATTGGACAACTTTTAATATAATAAAGTTTTAATGGCAATAAACTTATAATGAATATGCTCCTTGATTCAAAACTGAAGCGGCCAAGAAAAATACACTTTGAAACTCTGAAATAAGTGCCAACTTTTAACAATGAAAACATTTTCTTAAGTTGTATGTAGCCTCATTAGATTAGGAAACACAGACATGAAAAAATAAGGTCCTTGGTTTGTCGATTAAAATACATAACATGATAAATATAATTCTGCGAATGAGTAGACGTTTTCTCAGCCATTTTAAGTGTTGTTTTTTTTGTTTGCCGATTTTTAGACATTTATTTTGGTCGATCATTTTAACGAGCTTTTTTGGAATACTTATTTATCAGTTATTCACATGATCTTCCAGCAGCAGCTTAACAAATATTATAGTATGGTTACTTATTAACATACATATAATGTTTATGTTTTTCGTGTGAGAGAGGAGAGCAATATTTTTATTATTTTTTTTGTTAATATAATCTAATCTTTATGTTTCAAATAAATTGACCTACAGTGATATTGTTTTGTATTGTATAAACATTTCAATCGGTATAATAAACACTTTTAATTATGTATGTTGTCAATTTTAAAGTACCTTTTATTTCGCAAATTGATTTTCCCCATTTCCCAGTTTTTAGGCACTTTATTTTTTCCCGGCTTGCCTTATAGCCAGGATCACATTCAACTGTCGCTGTTGCCCCCATTGTCGACTTTGATGCATCTTCTAATTTTATTTTTCCATTCTGGATATTTTCAACGGAACCGCAATCTGAAAAAAAATGTAAAAGGTATGATAATTATGTCGTATTGAAAATAAACTATATGTTACTTAATTGACATGTTAAATTAAATAATAGAAAGATTTGTGTGTTAAAAGAATAAAAAAAACTCGTTTACATAGTTATACAATAACAAGGATTTTGAAGTGGAATAAATATAATAAATAAGTAGAAAGAAAAAAAGATACATGTAATTGTAATAAACTTTTGTGTGTGAATATTACAAAACTTATCACTGTATATTATTAGTTGTTATACAGATCTCTTACTGGTAACATGGCAAAATTTTAACACTTGTTGATGTTGTTGTTGAGCTTTACGTCAACACACCAACGCAGTGTAGGTCATATGGCGACTTTCCAACTTTACTGGTTGAGGAACACCTCAGGTGCCTATCTGTGCATTATTTTGTTTAGAACCACCGAAGTCCAGTGTGCTAGATAAGCAGTTGTAAGCTTATTGTTCTTGTAAACTGTATATATGTTCACCACAATCAGGCTATTGATCGTTTACTTCTAAACCACATACAACTGTCATTTCCTTATCTGTCACATAGTGAAACTGTTTGTTCTGTATTATAAGTAGCTAGCCCTTACCTTTTAATTCGCAACTTGATTTTTCCCATTTCCCGTTTTCTTGGCAAAAGATTTTCTTTTGGGTTGCCTCATACCCAGGATTACACATAATAGTCGCTGTAGCTCCTATTGCCGTCGAAGATTTTTTGTTCAGCTTCACCTTGCCATTCCGAAAAGTTTTAATAGGACCGCAATCTGATATAATTTAAATACAACGTTTGAGGAGTATATGCATTACATGAACAAGTTGTACAATATGTATGTAACAATGTTGAAAACGTAGAGCAGCAGTGTTATTTATCAGAAGAGAAAGTTGGGAACACGTTGCTTACGGTGGATAATATTCAATTTATCCGCTAGTGGATTAAATCTTTTATTCAAATTTTACAACTTAACAATTTTACTATAACACTCTCGGTGGGGCTCATAAATAGCTATCAGGGGATACAACTTACACTGAAATACGTCAAATATAAGGCAGAACTTATTTTGGGAATGGTCTTTCGAGCGTGGCTCACGATAGAAGAGGTAGATTAGTTTATCTTCGTAAAAATTCTAAAATTATCTTGAATACAGTTGGGGTTTTTTGTTGTTTTTTTTCTACTTTTGTTGTTGTTGTTTGTTTCCTAAGTTGCCAGATTATTTCAACAGTATTAGAGTATTTGGTTTGTGAAATTGTACAAAATATAGAACAGGAGAATGGCATTGATATAATATTTTACTTGATAGATACCAATAATAACCGAGTTAATCCAGTTGACTTGCGGTTTTAGCACTGCAATAGATTGAAGCTGTGATGAGCAAGAATCAGATGATGTGACAGCAAGTCCTTGCAGAATTATTTCTTTCTTCTTGGATCCAAACACTGGACTTCCTGGCTAAAATTTTCATAAAATGTATATTTACATTTAATTTCTTAGCAACTGGGTGTAATATCATTCCAACAAAGCCTGGTCACAGGTGGTTGAAAATGTTACAAATTCAGTTTACATTCCAACAAGGCACGAATTTACACAACATTTAGAATTGACAGTACATCTTTTTCTTAAAATTGTGAATTATAAATAAGTTTTTCAAATTAATACCATAAGAACCATTTCGTATAATATGGTAAATTAGTAAGCACAGCAAGAATACAAAACCTCATGTTGGGACAATCTATCGGACTGAGAAAATGCATTGACTTGCTTCTTTCCCATGCGCTTCACAAAAAAGAAAGAAAGAGAAGTGCCGTGTTCAAAATGGACAAGTCGCCTCAGACCTTAACATTCGTCTTCACATATAATAAGCAAACCTTAGATATGATCATCTTCCAAGAAAAACAACACAATTTCAAATTTCAACCTACTAGACATCTAGCTTTTTTATTCATGTTGCCTTGAACACATTTATGTGTCTCGCCAAAATTACCATCAATTGCTTCCTTCTCACATTGAGAGCTTCTGACAAAATCGACGTCATTTGCAATAAGTTTATCTGTAACATTAAACCAATAGGATACAGTTATAACCAAAGTGACCGGAAATAGAATCATAAAATAAAGCATTTATCAAATACTTACTCAAAACTTCATTGTTGATAACTAACTATCTATTTCACAACGCTTATCAACCTCTTACATTTTGAAGGGTTACCCCCTTTTTATCAAGGAGTTTTTTGTTCAATTTTCCGAATCGCATATTAATTTCTTCCTTTCATTATGTTTCATTTTTTTATAACAAATGTATACTTTGAATGACAAAGCCACAATTTATTTATTTAATTTTTTTAGACGAATAATGAAAGCGTTATCTAAATACATTTAATTAACGAACTTATATATCACAATGTTTTTAGACAAAAGTTTGTTTTATACTATATCTTATCCTTTTGCATTCATTATTTAATTAATTTACCAGATTTGTCTCGATTGTACAGATAAAACCTTTAGTCTGAAGAGGGTGACATGGAGTCAGCAAGTTGTGCGAACTTTGTTTTTGTTGCTTCTTTATCAATTTTCATCTTCAGAAGAATAAATAACTTTCCAACGGAGTCCTTTAATAGATGAATTAATGTCTTACAGTGAAAAAACATACGATACGTCAATATTTACCAAACAAAAAGAGAAAAAAATCAAGAAAAAAAAAGAAAAAAAAATTCAGGGTAAGGAAAGACTTTAATACCAGTCTTATACCTGTAGCAGATAATCAATGATGCGCATTCTTTTTCAATCTTGTGTCATATAATGCAGTAAGTCCTTGGTGTAAATGTGCCATTAACTCCTAGATTTCATTGTTTTTAATTGAAGATACTAATGAAAAATGCCATTGTGCTTCAAAATTTCATTTTACGAAATCAATGGTTTCAAAGTTAGGATTTCAACTTCATGACTTCACGATTTTAAACTAAAGAAATCCGCGTTTTCATGATTTGATTTCCACAAATTGAATTCGGGTTTTTACTTTGATAACCACAGTTTCGCAATCTGTTTCAATATATCAATTTAACTAATTTGCGATTAAATCGTGACGTTAAAACCGTGATATAAGTTGACATCATGAAATAGTGAAATTTTATTCATAAAGTTAAAATAGTTGACTGTTACGGAAACGTCAAAGGGAATCTCTTTAGTGAAATCATGTAAGACATGTAAGGTCTAGGCCAATTTCTGTCAAAAGGACAAATGTTTTATAATTGACGAATAGATACCCTTCACCAACATAAAAACCTCAAGGATATCAAGAAAAGGTCAGACGAATGAACATTTTGTGTTGTTTTTTAATCTTTGTGCTTTTGTTAAAACGTCTAATTAAATCGAATTAAAATCAGACGTCTTACAATTCATGCTCTCACTTTTCTGAGGCATAGATTCGTGTTCTAAATCTAAAATTTACGAAGCTGATATCGTGAATAAATTATGTTGAAAACGTTAATTCATGACTCCTTGTAGTTGAAGTTGCATTCGATGTAGATCTAGATTAATAACTTGTGTGCAAAATTTAGGAAAATTCGCTCAATCCGCATTTAAAGGATAAGTAGTCGTATAATGACAATTACCAAATATTACTTAAATCGAGTTAAGAATAGTATAAGAATACCGTTTACAATTTATTTCTAAGTCTTGCTTTATAATCGTTTGCATATCTTTTTGTTTAAAGCATGCAAATTGTTCTATTTCAGAAATTTAAAATGTAAATGTTTATGCGTTTGAACCCCGGTGGAGTCCCGTTAAAATTAAAATCATATTTGTAACAGTGCAAGTGTACTTAGAAAGATCAGCAATTTTTAAAATTTCATTTTTTTAAATTGAAACATTATACGAATGAGAAATTAACACACTTTTTCCTTACATTGAAGCATCACACTTACCCGGTCTTCGGATATAACCTTTCTTGAACCATCCTTGTGTACAATGCTGTATTTTGTAAGCTTGCTAAAATTGATTAAACACAAGACTTGTAATCAAAGAATAAAAATATTCATTTTATAAGTTGTTATGGCTTTTTTAAAATATAACCTGGAAATTAAGATTGATTTTATTCTTATATTTGCAGGCAACATAATCATCCCATCCCATATTCGTGATCAATCGTTGTAGAGCAGGCATCAGGTGTCGTGTAAGTAAAGTCGCCTTCTACCTGTACTTAAGAGTTGTTATAGCTTTCTGAGCCTTCAATGATCATTGATTTCAACAAATTTAGTTCGACCGATTGAATACCTGCTTAAGCCGTTGCTAGGATGTGTGAGGGATGTCACTTTTACCTAAGGAACAGGCTCGTTCAAACTAAGTTTTCATTTCCATGTAACTTGGCTGCTTTATTTTCTTCAAATGAATTTTCCCTTGCCAGACAGTTAGATGTGATGGTACAATATAAAAGTAAGACACAGATAAATGATCATCAAGTAATACATATATAATAATTCAATATGGGAGAGGACACTCATAAGCTTTTATAGCTTTCTGTCCAATCCCAAAATGTATTGTGTAAATATTGCTCATCATACATAATGTAAATATATCGAATAAATATGTTTAAACAAATATGTTATGATTTCTTACATTTTTTTATCAATGCAGTCAACAAGGGTAAGTACCCAATCGTCAGAGAGTTGTACACCTGCGCACACCTCGTCATTGCCGAGTTTTATATACACTACCCAATTTCCTACTGCCTTCAAATTTCCAGCTTTTTGGGGTCGTATCTCTTGTGCCCCGACGCTGTTTATTTGCCCTGCAAATATCATAATTTATATAAGAATAATTTGTGTAATATTAAATGACAATATTCGTAAAACGGCAAAATTTTTTGTTAATGCATTTCAGACCGAACAACGTCAGTCAAAATTTCACATTATTTGTGATTATTAACAAACATGCTTATATATTATAGAATTTTTATTGTAAATATATTTTTCATCATAACAAGTGCAGCTAACAATTGCGAAATACCGTGGCATATGATCACATGTGCTTAATTTAGTCTATAATTTAAGGTGACTTATAGGCTCATTGGGCCGGGTGTGGACTTGTTTTATTTCATCACAATATGTTCATATTTTGTTTTGTAACACATGCAACTATAATTAAAATTTATCTTTATCTAACATACAAAATACACATTAAAAACTTTTTTTTTTCATGTCGGATTATCTATCAAGTAATCCCGCTACTGAAATAAAAAATACTGTATAAGTGGTTAATTTTGCGACGTGGAAATATTTGCGATATCTGCGATTTTCGCGAATTGAAATTATTCGCAAAAAATAAGCACGCAAAAAAAATTTCTTTCTAGGCAACTTTCTTCAACATGTTTTCATACAACACTTTACACGAATAAGTTTGACTGTTCATGTACTGAGATCTTTTTTTTTTCATTGTTTGTTTAAGTTTGGTCTAAGTAAATCACAAATATTTTAATCAAATAATATAAATTCTGTGTTAATAATACAAAAAGTTATTCAATACATATATACGACATACAAAAACGACATATTCTTAACATGTGCTGCTTAATTAAAGAAATCATAAAAACAGTATTTAATTCAATAAATCATATTTCGCAAATATTTCCGCAAGCAAAACGTCCACATTCTGGCATTTTTTTGTGACGCACAAATATCCACTTATACAGTAATATAATTCTTAAGTCAATTACATTCTTAACTTTAAGACGAAAATATAAGTATTCGTATTGTAATTATTATAAATATATTAATATACTTCATGTACTTACATAGAATACACATAACAATTATTTTAAGAACATCCATTTTGTCCATAGTTGTGTATAAACTAGTGAATAATTACCACAGTGTCTTCAGACCGCTTTATATCATCCCTAATGTCGTCAACTCGGATCCCCGCAAGATAGAATGCCTTACATAACAATTATTGTTTATCAATTAATTGCTTTTAAATTGAAATACTCATTTTATTTTCATTTATTCGTTCTTCCTTTCAAATACCAATGGTGATATTCTATATGTACGTACATAGTTTCAATTTTTGAGCACTGAATGTGTTATTTATTTACTAAACGTTGCAATATTGTCTATTTTACAAAGACCGGCGTGGACAGTAACTTACGCTTACCTCTTGCGTCTGCAAAAAAACCTATGATAGATTGAGGTGTCGATTGCCCATTAGAAGAATATCGTTTAACGTCAGCTTTCTTCATTCTGTTTGTGCATTTTTGAACAAAATTAGTAAATTTAACATTTTGTTACTGTAACACTTAAAGCAAGCATTGCAGAATTAATATTCCCTTTTAAATATTTGATACTACATGTAAGAAGGAAACGATTTTGGTATCAGCGTAAAAATGTGTACTATACATTTAGCGAATGGTCTTAAATTAAAGTTCCAGTTTTTAAACTGGTGCTGAAATTGGAAAGATGAATAGTGTCTGTCCTCGGATGTTACCAGCTAAAAGAAATACTATGGGTCATCTAAAAGATGCATGGATTCAAGTCATTCGAACCCATATGGTCGTCAGGGATAATCGCTGGCTGCAATTCTGATGCCCAAACATTTTAATGCAACCCCATATGCACCCAAAAATAAAAGAACTTTAGGAAAAAGCATTAAACAATCTTAATTGCGTCATGGCCTACTTGTAAACGCGTTGGACTCTAAATCTAAGGGTCTCTAGCCGGATGGGTCAGAATTGTTCACTTCTTATGAGAACTCAACATGTACATGTTAAGCAATTTTTCCTTGAGCAAGAAACTTTACATGCATTGCTAAATACCTGTTGGTTCCAGTAACGGATCCGAGTGTGTGAATAAAAGCTAATATGTTCAGAAATAATGGAACTAAAAAAAATCTTTATATTAAACTAAACCTCTTTTCTGAAATTTTGTGTAAAAAAGGATGTATGCTATATCCAATGTATTGCTTATTAGTGGTATTGATCGTCTGTTATAATATAGGGAGACGGCTCTTCTTTAGAACTTATTAAAGCTTTTATCTTATATATTATATCTATAAATTATTAATATTTCTATATTACGTACACTCATCAAAGTGCTATAACCTATCATTTACAAACACGACTTCAATGTCTTTATAGCAAATTCCAATTTAACGTATTTTCAACCTGGAATTATAAAACACGATTAAAACACACAGTCAACTAGTTTCTATCTATTCATATATTTTGCAAAGCTCAGAACCTGTGCTTTCTTTTTTGCAATATCCCCGAGGCATTCGTTCACGTTTAGAGCCATTGCCTCAGTCGTCAATAAAATCAGTAAACATTTCCTTTCAGTTTCCTATCTAATTTATTTCTCTGTCTTTGTAAGATAATGTGCAGTAAAACGTAATGTGTCAAGATGTATATTCATAATTTCGGCATTTTCTCTTAAAAGTGGGTGCGATTTGACCAATTTTTGTTTTTAATGATTCCCAGAAGAACTTTTTACTAGTTCTATTAAACAATTCTGATCACAGCATTAGAAGAGCAGTCACGTGGTACAAAAATGACGGCTTCCATTTTTACTTTTAGTAGGTATCAGTAATACAATTATTTAATGTACATTGTTGAAAACGCCAATACAGGCATTTCTATTTCGTTATTTAATGCTTCATGTGTATAATTGAACAATTCGCCATATTTTTCCCTCATTATTAAAATGCAACGACTTTGTTATAAACTTTGGCCTCTGTCGCCATTTTGATACCTCCTTAACCCATTACTTCATGAGCATTTTGTGAAAAATGGCTGTTTTCATTGAAAAGTCTCCCGTTACAAGTTCAAATTGCTATAATACTATCAAAACTGCTTCAACACTAATCAAACTTGGCACAAATGTTGACTGGACCATTGCCCTTGCAACAACATGCTCAGGCTTAAATTTTCTGTTACCATGGCAACGAGGGGACATCTCAAAATTGCCAAAAATCACTATTTTTCGTTGATTTTTTCCATCAAAATTTATTTCGAAGTGCTGCAACTTCTCAATGGATTGAGATAGAGTCAAATGCTTTTCAGTGTTGCTTACACGTTACCTTATGATCAATCTGGGGTCATTTATAGCCTCTCACAAGTCCAAAATTTTCTTGGCGATGAGGGGGACTCCGCCCCCCTTCAAACCCCCCAAACAAGTGTTGGGGGCCTAAATAAGGCATTTTTTCACCATTTGAGACAACCAAAAGGGGGGGGGGGTGAAAAAGGCATTAAAAGGCGTGTATATAACGTAATGGGTTAAAAATCTAGTTTCAGTTATTATCTATTTCAATAATAAAAGAAATAATCTGGCTCAGTTCATACATTTCAATCGGAAAATTTCGGCTATTATCAATAATTGCCTTGGGCTTAATATGGATTGTAAGTAGTTCTACCATGTATACAAAAACAAAAGGCGTAATTTTTGATAACATATGATATATTTGACATATAAAGGAAAACAAAAGTCTATTTCGGTACAACTGTGATAACAATTATAAACAATTTACAAATGACTTTTAAGCAAATCCGAAAAAAATATAAACAGGTACACAATTTTTTTCAATTTCTACAACCACAATATTAAGTATGTAAGTAATGTACTATTTCCTGCATTATTTTTATATTTACTTAATTTTGGTAGACTTTTTCTCGATATAATTTTACATAATTATTGTTTTCAACTACTGGCATTAAATTACTATTTGTTTCTAAGCGTTCATGTTGCTAGGTACGACCGAAATACCGCATATGTTCTGTGTATTCTTACTACCGTGTGCGTGGTCCTTATTCGAAGACTGACGGAAAGACCCGAAACATTGCGATTGATAAAAGCAAAGTCAAAAGTGCAATATTTTGTTATATAAAAACAGTTTTATGTCATTCTCTAAGGGTATTTCAAAAATAATATAATGTATACTATGTATTAATTTATATACACGTTTTCTGTAAGATAGTACCCATGTTGTCAACTCTTCTATAAGTGAATATTCAATTATTTTTTTTTAGATTTAATAACCAGATAATATCTGCCCAAACGTATCATATCCCATATGACTTTTGTTTAAACAATTTGGTGAGTAATATCTAATACAAAATCAACAAACAACTACACATGTATAAATTCAATTTAATTTTTTAAGACCATAAAACTGATACATATTTCAAAAGAAATCAACGGTTACATACTTAATTAATGAATATGATTAACTTACAGATAAAATAATATATAGTATTGATGTGATAATAATCATAGCGTAGGGAGCTTGCAGATATGATAAACAATTAAGATGGAGTCATATTCCTAATGTACGTTATTCTATATCGAAAAGTACAGTGAGATACATTATAAAGTTATTGTATAATTATACATGTATGATTTGGTAACAGTCAAGCTGTTGGCCCGATATAAAGGAGATAGTGTTTTGAACTGTTGCCCGAGGATACGTAGTTTTGCAAATATGTTAATAATAAAACTCAATCTCAATTTAACAATATTTTAACTATGTCATACCGCTAACATTTTATATGTCTGCAGGTTTTGCATATTGTTTTCTCTGTTATATTGTAAAAACAATTTAAGGAAACAGTAACTTTTGCTATTATCAACTTCAATGGAGAATCCTTCATGACATCATTTAACCACAGGCACGAGTATCGGACCTGGGAAGAAAAAATATGACCAGATTGATAAAAAAAACCTGTGTTCATCTTAAAAGTGTCCAAAAAAAACAAAAAAAAATTAAATAATGACCCCCTTTAAAAATATACTATAAGTTAAGAGAAGGCCGGACACTCCAGATTCGAGCCTACGAGCAAGGGATTCATTTCCCGGGCCGTTGTGAAAACAATTGGCCAGGCAATTAAAATAAAACTTTTATCACTATTTCACGTTTATATTAAGCTTCAAAATGAGACCAACCCCAAGTCTCTAGCCCTTCCCGTTCATAAAATATCTATCAGGAAACGAGTGACTTCGTGCTTAAAATCCTTGGTAGACAGAATTGCGGCACAACAATTTGGTACGTAAACATAGACTAATACATGTATGTCAGCTGACTACGGGTCAAAATTACTTGAATTTACTTAATAATATTACTAAATACATTAAGTTGGACCACTCACAACCGTCAGTAGCATCTAATACACACGAGATTCGAGTTTCAAACATTTACACGGTCTTTCAATCGTTTTCTACGGCATAAGGCATCTTGTGTGAAACGTTGCGGTTTTCGTTGCTATTGGCCAATCAGAAGACTCGTTACAAAATATCGAACAGCTGATTGACAATGGCGTAGAAAGTAATCTAAAGACCGTGGAAAGGTTTGAAATTCGAATTTTGCGTGTATCAGATGCTACTGACGGTTGTGAGTGGTCCAACGTAATGTATTTAGAAATATTATTAAGTAAATTCAAGTGATTTTGACCCATACTCAGCTGACATATGTTTACGTATCGAATTCCTGTGCCGCAATTCTGTCTACCAAGCATTTTTAGCACGAATTCGCTCGTTTCCTGATAGATATTTCATGAACGAGAAGGGCTAGACTTGGGGTTGGTCTCATTTTGAAGCTTAATATAACGTGAAATAGTGATAAAAGTTTTTTTTAATTGTCTGGCCAATTGTTTTCACAACGGCCCGGGAAATGAATCCCTTGCTCGTAGGCTCGAATCTGGAGTTTCCGGCCTTCTCTTAACTTATAGTATATTTTTAAAGGGGGTCATTATTTAATTTTTTTGTTTTTTTGACACTCTTAAGATGAACACAGGTTTTTTTTATCAATCTGGTCATATTTTTTCTTCCCAGGTCCAATACTCGTGCCTGTGCATTTAACAGGAGGTATACAGTCAAATCTATTGACCGGTCAACAGTTCGCGTACGTGAACGTTTTTTTAAATTTCAGTAAACTGTCAAAATACCAACATTAATTACATTTGTAAGAAATATCGTAATAAACACTATTGAAAGACAATTTGACTTGAAGGCATCATGTTAATTTATAAATTTTCTTGTTCATTACCTTATAAATCAAAAAAATATATATTTTTTTAAACCTTTGTATTTACATAGTAAAAATATGGGAGACTATTTAACTAAATTTTCAAAGTCTAGACGGCTAAACGCCTATTTTTCTTATTGTTTTAATCACTGTCAGATTTTGACTTTTTGTCTGTTCTTCTATGTATATTTCTGACGGAGGTTGCCTTTACCGATTGATGTATAAGAATTGCAGAAACCGTTAAACCCTTTCTGATCGTTAAAGGCGGCTAAATGGGTCCAAATTAATGGAGCTATGCATCTCTTAGCTCTTTCAAGTGAGGTTGTTTTGACCCTGGTGTTTATACAAAATAATCTTTAATGTTTTGCGCCTCATTGTGTTGGTACAACAAACAGAAAAAAAAGTTAATTTAAAGCGAAACCACAGAGGTGTTTTTGACATAACGGGACCGGAAACAATTTTTCGGGATTATTACTCCATTTGATGAGGCTCTGTCGCTCACTCCGTTTTTCCAGGCGGGAAAACATCTCCTCACACGACAAAATAGCATAATTTTAACAAAATAGTACTTAGCTTTCAACACAAAATATACATCCAATATAATTATACGGCTTGCCAAAGGGCAAAATAAGCAAAGTAGTTTTTAATTTGTTTTGATACAGATACAAAATAATAATACTAATATCAATGATATCGGTCTTAGCGGCGTTTATCGACTACATCGGTTTTTATCTTCTTTAAGTCTATAGTGACAAAATCACGAGGAGTGTTAGAATTGTATACAACGCAAATGACGCCACGTCAAAGTGTTATTACACGAGATTTATTACACTTCTGCGCCGTAGTTTAAATGATAATGATAAATAATAAATAGAAATGTTAGCATTTCGCAGGCGTAAGGTGCCTTTTGTACAGGTAATACTCATGTGTTCGTAAACTATATCTTGAAGACCGGGGAAACGGACACAAGCGCAATTCGGACTAACGCCCTCTCTGACAAAAGAAAGGGCAAAGAGAAGCCCTCACGTAAAAATGACAGTACTCGTTGAATTGACAGTGTATTGTTTCATTATCAAATGTAGTTGAGATAGTATCTTGCTTCATATTCATGTGATCTAATAACAAAAGTCAATTATCGGCGAGAAGTCACAATTTTGAAAGCGATGCAATTTTTAATTTGAATCGCCGGAAAACCAGTACCGACGATATAGCCGGTAGGTAAACTGGCAAAACAATCTTACTTCATATCTAAAATTGAGTCCGTTATTTCCAGATTATTTGTTTCAACTTACTTCAAACATCTTTTTTCTCACAAAAGTCAATAATTTGTTTTACTTCCACAAACAAAGGTATTTTGGTACTTCGTCTAATGCCTATCTGTAAACAATGGTTTGATTGCATGGCTTAATTAAGCTAGTTTCCTAGGGAAATCCGAATCACCATATCCGGTGGTAATCAGATCTATATGTAAGAAACAAGTACATCTGAACTTTTAGTCGGATTGGGTCAGAATTATATCCCTTTTATTTCAAAATGAATTCCGCATCTAATGGTTTACCGTTTGTGTGGGATGCTATGTCTTTCCCATCCATGGGAGTTTCTTGAAAGGCATATTTACAGGATTTCTTTAATGACAGTTCCTTCCGTTATGAATGAATATAATACTGTTTTATTTTTCTGATAAAGGTTTATTAAGAACGAGGTTGAGAACCTAGCTTTTCAAGGGTTTTTGATTTATTGCATTTGACATGTGTAATAATTATCAAATTAAATAAATAAATATTAAATAAATAAATAAATAAATAAATAAATAAATAAAATAAATAAATAAATAAATAAATAAAATAAATAAATAAATAAATAAATAAATAAATAAAATAAATGAAAAATGTTTAATATGCATATTTGTTACGTTTAATCAGAGATAAAAATCGTCAATTTTATCTATATGGAATTTCCCTCACAGCTATATGTATTTAATTAAGTATAATAACAGTAACATAGATACAATGTAATAATAATGATTATAATTAAAAAGGACAGATTTCTATACATGATAAAAGTGAGATATTGTAAAAGTTGTTTGAAGGTAGGGTTAGAACAATTATGATGAAAACCAATATATTGACTTAGATATAAATCATATACATGTAAATGTTTTTTTTAACAAACAAGATATATAAATGCTTTTAAGAAGATTCGTACACACGTGTGATTATAACGCGGCAAAGTATTAATCACACGTTTAAGGGTAGTGCGCACGGTCTTTCCTTAACCAAGTTTGCCCCTTGTGGTATAATTCTTTGGGAATACCATTATTTTCAAACACATTGGGTCATCTTAAATAAATGTTTTGCAGGGATTACAGAAAAGAAATACAAAAAGCGTCTTCTGAAGGTATATATGCAAATTTAAAACAAATGTTTTGTTGTTAAATAAAGTCTCAGAAAAATATAAAAATATTAAAACCATGTACAACTGTGAAATAATTACGCAAACAAAACCTTTTGTGTATCTTGATGCACAACTTATGCGTAATGCTGTTAACCATGGATTGTATCAAGCAACCAGATTATCCGACCCTTCACCCATGGTTTCTCGATAATGCATTGTGACATATGAATTATTTTAATGCTTGAAATAGTTAAACTATTGCTGCTAAATACCGCAACCGCCGCAAGATGTCGCAAACTCTTCTGCCGTTAAATTTCACAATGGTAATATTAAATGTCACCAAGTGAAAATGCCCGTTTAAGCCTTTAAACTCCTAAACAGAAATAACAAGGTCCTAATTAGGCTTTGAAAACTTTTCACACTATATTTCAGAATGCCCTCTTATATTGCCTAGCTAGCTGCGCATTTTTCATACAATAATTATGGATTCCCTGCTATATTGCCTAGCTTGCATATCATTTCAGCAGAACGATATTACACGATATTTGTTATGCTCTGCCATATTACATGTACCTATCCAGCTGAGCATTTTTCACACCATATTTAGGAATGTCCTGCTAAGCATTCCAGCAGAGCATTTTTACTCTATTTTTAGAAATGCCCCGCTTGATAAATCTGCCAGCTTGGCATTTCAGCAAAGCAATTTTATACTTTATTCAAAAATGCCCTGCTAGAATGCCTAGCCAGCTGAGTATTTCAACAGAGCATTTTCAAATTATATCTAGGAATTCCTTGCTAGGTTGTGCAGCCAGCTGGGCATTCAAGCAGAGCATTTGTGAACTTTATTTTCGAATGTTCTGCTTTATTGCTCTGCTAGCTGAGCATTCTGGCTGATAATTTTAAGTCTTTATTTCAGAATGCTCTGTTAGATTGCTCTTCCTGCTCGGTATTTCAGCACAGCAATTTTATATTTTATCTAATAATGCCTAGCTAGATTGCTTAGCCAGCTGAGCATTCCGCCAGAGCATTTGATCACTATATTCATGAAAACCCTGAAAGAATGTCTAGCACGGTTAGCATTCCATGAGAGCATATTACCACTATATTTCGGAATGCCCTGCTAGATTGTTAAGCCAACTGAGCATGCCAGCAGAACATTTTACAATTTATGTTAAATGTTCCGCTATATTGCTCGACCAGCTGAGCATTTCAGCAGATAAATTTTACACTATATTTAGGAATGCTTTGCTAGCTTGCCTAGCCAACTCAGCATTTTAGCAGAAATCTTTAACATTTTAGTTCGAATGTTTTGCAAGAAGAGCATTTGTACATTATATGTGCGAATTTTCGGCTATATTGATCCGCCAGCAATGCGTTCTAGCTGAGTATTTTTACTCTTTATTTTAGAATGCTCGGCTAGATTGCTCTGCTTGCTGAGCCTTTCTGCAGAGCATTATAATGCTATATCCTCAGCCAGCTGAAAATTCCAGCAGAGCATCTTTACACTATATTTCAGAATGCTCTGCTTGATTATCTAGCCATCTGAGCTTTCTTTAATTTACACTATTTGTAGGAATGCGTGGCTAAATTGCTCAGGCAGCTGCGCATTCCAGCAGAGCATTTGTACACTATATTTAGGAATGCCCCAATAGATAGCATAGCTGGTTGAGCACTTCAACAGAGTATTTAAAGACTTTGTTTTGGAATGTCCTGCTATATTGCTCTGTCAGCTGAGTATTCCAGCATTTACGAATGCTCAGCGTATTTTCCTAGCCAGCTAATCATTTCTGCAGAGCATTGTACACTATATTTTGTGATGTCCCGCTATATTACTCTGGCAACTGAGCATTCTAGCTGAGCATTTTAACTCTAAATACAGAATATTCTGCCAGATTGCTCTGCCACCGGCTATTCCAGCAGAGCATTTTTACACAACAGTTTTGAATCTCTTGCTAGATTACCTAGCCAGCTGAGCACTCCAACGGAGCTTTTTTGACACTATATTTTAGGAATGCCCTGCAGGATTGAATATCAAGCTGAGCATTCAAGCAGAGCATTTTACCTATTTTAAAGAATATCCCGTTATATTGCTCTGCCCTCCAGCTTAGCATTGTTGTAGAACATTTTTACTCTTCAGACTGCTTTGCTCGATTTCTCTGCCGGCTGAGCATTCCAGCTTAGCATTTTATTCCATATTTTTAGAAATGTCCCGCTAGATTATTTTGCCAGCTCGGCATTCCAGGAGAACATTTATAATATTGTATTAAATGATGCCCCGCAATATTGCTCTGTCAGTTCGGCACCTCAGCAGAGCAATTTCATACTATATTTAAGAATACCCTGCTTGATTGCTAAGCAAGCTGAAAGTTCAAGTAGCGCATTTTTCAAATTATATTTAGGAATGCCCTACTAGATTGCCAAGATACCTGAGTATTCCAGCCGAGCATTTTTACACTATATTTTTTTGAATGACCCGCTACATTGCTAAGCCAGCTGAGCGTTTTAACAGAGCATTTTATTATATATTTAGGTATGCAAATGTTGGAAGACAAAGTCATAGACAAGTTGCAAAATCATGTATAAACCGTGGACTTGGTTACGCAAGTGTGATTACTACCCGATACCAGTTCATTTACATTTGGACACAAAAAGACGTGCAAATTTGTTTAGTATAGGTTAAAGTTTATTAGTACGTATTAACTAAATTAAATTGGTCAGGAGAGGCGCAGCCGCGCGACAAATTTAATTTTGTAAATACGTACTAATAAGTTTTAACCTGCTTAGTGTTTTAAATTATTTTATTAACAGTTGATTAACTAGACTGATTTACAGTTTGCCGATTTACCAAAGTAAATGTGTTACGATTAATTTGAAATACTGCAATTCTATGGGACAAAAAAAATTCTTACACTAAGCGATATTAAGATTCGACTTGCTCTCTGATGGAATTCATCTGTTTACCAAATTATTCTGTGTAATGTCATTTTGAGCACAAACATTTTTGTTCGTTCTGAAAATGACTGAACTGGGGCATTGACTAGTGTTTCAGATCTTGTATTGATACATGATATGTAGACCTGACAGTGATGATGAATTGTTTTTGACATATACTTGTTGCAGTATATATTTGACTGGCACATACGAATGTGTTTGTCATGAGCGTTTCTTCCTATCTATTACTAAGGCATTTTTATATTATCAGTGATGTTAATGAAGAATAATTATGTCAAGGGTATGTTTCGGATCAAAGAAGACAAACTGAAATTCAAAAACCTAAAACTATTTTAAAAGCTTGCATAGATCACCTGGGACACTTAAACAGTACTGTTATATATTATTCTAATGATAATAATTCTTTAAGATATGTTTAGTATTAAATTCAGAATACATATTTAGCCCCATTGGAGTCTAAAGGGTGTAAAGCTATCAATTACTAAATATTTTTATAAACATTCAAATCAATTGTTTCCATTTGATGGTTGTTTCTTGAACGATTTCAATTATAAAATGTCTCTGTTTTTAACAAACGTAAATATTGTTCGGAAACAGAATAAAAATGTTCCGGGACAAAATAATATGCTGCTAATTTTAGAAAGTTTTGAACAATTTAGCAATGATAAATTGCATTAACCATTCGCTAATTAAGACAATCTGCAATGCACTACCAAGTCTCTTTTTTTTGTCATACATTGTGGAAACATTGGCATTTGGTATTCTTTTCTGAAATCAGAATAATAATTTTTGCAGCAGATTTATAGCTTCAATACTGATAAGCGTTGAAACACGTTTTTTTTTTTTTTGGTCGTTTTGCAAAGTTGAAATGGTTATTCTGTACGGACGGAAAGAGCAAATTGAAGAATATTTTGCTCAAAAGCTATTGGTCATAACCTACACCAAATGATACACCCACCTATGTTAAAAAAAGTGTTTCAAAGTCCTTTCAAGTCGAAACCCATCAGTAGAGTCTAAGTTGTCATTGTGAAGTAAAATGCGATTTACATTTGTGTCATATGATTTAAATTTTGTTGGTTCGCCGTAAAGCCAAAAAAACCCAAAAAATACAATGTTCTGTTAAGCATATCGGTAAATCAGACAGCGTTGATGTTGTTGTTGTTCTTGTCTCGTCTGCCATATACGTCTGTTTCTGATTTGATTCCAAAAGAATAGATGCTATCATTTTCAGACTGACAAATGATGTGACAGCCATGTTATTTTGTTGGCAGGTGACAACGACAACGCACTGTCAAAGACATTTTACTTTATTAGGTCACATATTACTAGTATATTTATCTCCAATATTAATCGTTCCTTTCTGTTACATGCAAGGTTTTGACTGAATATATATAATGCATACATATTACGACTAGGGGAATGACCAAATAAAACCCTTGTTGCTGTGAACTTATTATAACTATCATTATTTTGATTATAATCATAATGATAAATTATAATCAAAATAATAAATTATAATCATAATAATAAAACAAATAATGATATTATTATAATTAAAATAATAATTATTATTATTATTATTTCATCATCATTATCATCATCGTCATCATCATTATCAACATCATCATCATCATCATCATTATACTTATTTTATTATTGTTTCTTTTGATTGCTTATTCTGTATGTGTGAATAACAAAACAATAGAATTAAAGTCAGTGGTGTGACTGTTTATATTTTTAATTTATTCGCGTATATAGATAAAACTGTGTACTTATATCTGCCGTACTTCGTTAAGTTTTTATAACTTTTTATATGACTTGTGTCAATGCGTTGCGAAGGGTTATAAATGTATTACATCTTCTTTCTTTACAAGTTTCCTAAGTGACTGTAGACAAACGTTTTAAAAAATATTAATTATTCATCAATTCTACATGACAAACTTTGACATTTTACACGTTTTACCGTTTTACTCCGCATAATTGCTGAAAGCCTAAACTTATATAAAATAAATTATTATACACATTATCATGTACAAGTTTTTGTACTTTATTGATTAACTTTTATCAAACACGATCTGTATTATAAAGGGAAGTAAATCATATAAATTGTTGGAAATAACAATCGTCACAGTTATATCCCTTAAATTCTATATTTTCCGTTTAAATTATTGGCACCCAACTTAAAAAATATTGAATTTACAGGTGACAGTCAAAATAAGTTGTGCAATAATTGCTTTCAATCTTATATTCTACTTTTAATGAATATTCATTAACCCACGTGGCATACAGAAATATCTATCAATATCCGTTAGAATGTATTGTTGATTCTCACTAACCAGATAGAATCAAAGCACTGAAAGTACTGTTGGAAGGAAATTTTCATAGAAATTCCCAATGCCTGTGAAGTAAAAAGAAAGGAATATGTAAAGCTATTCGAGCTTCAATCCTACTTTCATTTTTAAAGCTAGCTGATTTGATAGGACCTCAAGACCATGCCATATACAAAATGTACAGCATTATTTAATAATAGTTAATGAAGAGACTTTTTATTTTAAACTCAAGGACCGAAAGCTCATCATGTGCTTACATGGTTAAGTTCAAACATGACTAATTGTGTTTTAGTATGAAATTTATGTACATGCTCTTAAAGCAGCACGCCTCCAAATTCATGCTGATTGCCATGAAAATTTTGAAAATGTGTTTAAAAGTATTATTTAGTAAAATAACCAAAAGGAAGCATTTTACACATTATCAATGGCACTTACAACCCACGAAAATTACTAAACATAGGTAAAAATATGCAAAAATAGCCCTTACTGCGTTAGTAAAGCTGTAGAAATATTGTTATAAATACTGAAAAAGCGGTCACTAATAGCACAATAACATGTAAATTATTACTAGAACTTTGAATTTTATACTTTTCCTAATAGGGGTCACTTATAGCACAATAACATGTAAATTATCACAAGAACTTTGAATTTTCATACTTTTCCTAATATGTTAGTACTTTTTTCGCAGGTTTGATTTTATTGAAAAAATTTTGCTCACCTGGAGGCGTGCTGCTTTAAAGTGAAAGTAAAACAAAGAACAATGATCTATAATAAACTTTTAATGTTAAAACTTGCATAAAAGTAAAAATATATGTTATATAAAAATAAATGCTTAAATATATGGAGATCATGGAATTTAGTTTGTCAGTCTTCATAAACTGTGTAAAAGGAACTCCACTGAGGTTTTTTGACATGATGGGACTGAAATTTATTTTTCTAGATTAATGTACCATTTGATGTGTTTTGATTAGTGCACACTTCATTTTTCAAGAATAATTATTCAAATTGTAAAAAATGACCCAAAATGAAAACGTTTGAACACATTTCACGCAGATCAGGCTGAGAAAAGCATAAAAATACGATTTCCAATTTATTTCAAAGTATATTTCTTAACTATCTGTGCATATATTTCTGTATCAAGTGCCCCAGCTCTTTTATGTAGAAATTCAAATGTTATGTTTTAGGCTTTATAACCTCAATGGAGTTCCTTTAAATTATTGGTACATATTCAGGTAACACAAGTTATAACAATCAGAATGATAGAGGCTTTAATGCAAACGGCCAGTGGTATAGGTGGTGCTGTTTTAAGAATTTACATACAAGACTGACATAATACAACAAAATTTAGTAAAAACTAGAAATGTGCCCATAGGACATGGATGCCACGCAATGAACAATGCTTATATTGAGTGGGTAATCAAAATATGTATATAACTAGATAAGTCAACTGGCAGCAAATCGAGCCTGTTGCTTTTAATCAGAACAGGACCTTAAAGCTTCAGATTAGGGAGAAAGATGTATACATAGGTAAACAGTTGTGATAAATGCTATCAAAATCCAGTCATGTACATTGTATATAGAAATATACTCTCATGTTTTAATTTGTTATTTGACCTTTGACCCAAAGTAGTGACCTTGATCCTGATTTTTCACACTACATTCCACCTCACTATGAAGACTGTTAAATTATGTCCAGAGTTATATGAAATATCTTCATAGATTTCTAAAGCATTCAAATATTATCAGTTATAAATCAATTTTTTGCATATAATTTGGTAAGGAAGGCATAATGTTGTATAAATTTTGTGGAATGTAACTGAAATCAAAACTTGACCTGTGTTTTGATATATTGTTGAATATACCAATTATAAATTGAATCCTTAAAAGGTGTACAAATCTTATTAGTTGGAAACTAATGTTAGTTGAACGTACTGACTGGACCGACAGACGGGGTAACACTTAATGTCCTGGCACCATTATTTAAATGGGATGGGCATATAAACTTAAAACAGTAGAGCTTACAAGAGCATTTCTGTTTTCATATTTTACTAGATAAAGTACAAAGAAATGAGATTGTTATATGAGCCATCACATGAAACTGTGATCAATCTAATATGAAGTTCGGCAAAATAACTAACAAGAACTGCATGTTTAACTATAACAGAATGTATGATTCAGAGGAACAATGTTTAAAAAAAGTAAATAATGTTGGCAAAAATAGGCAAAAAAAAAGAAAGAAAACATAAAAAAGTTGAATATGTTTGCACTTGTCATGAGTTAGCCAAGGTAATCTTAGCATGAGAACATAAATAAAATACAACATTATACAAAAAGGTAGTACAAAAATACTATGATCACAAGTTTGAAAGTGAACACTTGTTGGTAAAATTAAAAAGTAGAGAAAAACAGAATCCTCACAACAGTATTGAAAATGTTTCTGGCTTGATTTGATTAGGCCTGTTCATGGACGGTACTAGAAAGTGAAAGTTACTGCCCACGCCCCCTAGCACTGGCTGATGCAAAATTCAATATTTAAACACTAAAATGGTGACACTATGATCAAATAGATTTAATGCAAAGAGTAAGACCGTGAGGTATATTTGATAAAAGAGCAGTAATGTAAGTGTTTAAAGAAGTTTTAAGTGAAAAATTTAAAACTTAAACTTATGTCAGTTAAGAAGCATGATGAAAATATTCTAGCTTGTGTTCAATCATGTATTTATGATGACATATATGAAAGACATTATTATAAACAATAGTTTGGCAAATTATGGACAGAAAAGATGAAGAAACAAGAGGACCATGAAATCGCTCACCTTAATATAAAAAATTTCCATAACAAGGAACAAGTAATGTTGTAATATTAGGAAAGAAAATCATTGACCTCCTAGGGCAGGGCCAATTTTGACGCCATGAGTTTTAGTTGAACAAATTTGGTAGATACTTTATACTATGAGATGTTTCATACTTTATTTCTATGCTCTAGCTGATAAAGGTATTTTTCTAAAAGTTCTTACTATATACATAAGGGAAGTTAATTACCCCTTGGGTTGGGGACAATTTTTACCAAAGGGCTTTTTTATGATAAAACTTGATTGACACTTATATAAAGATGTTCCATGCCCAAGTTTTGATGAAACTGGCTTATCAGTGACGGGGAGATGTTACTTAAAGTAAAAGTTTACGGACGGACAACAGTTGGACAGAAAGAGATCACAAAAGCCCACCTTGTGGCAGGTGACCAAAAATGCACATATCACAAATTAATGAACTGAACAACTGTGTATCTATCACAGGTAGGGTTGGATACTGAAACCATATCAAAACTAATGGCACTTTACCATTCTAAAAAGTATCACTATATGTTTGTGCTCATATTAATATGTTTTTCTGTTTCTCAGTTTTGAAGGAAAAATTTGAAAACCATTTATTTGCTCTCACATGACAGCCACTTTGTTTCCATTGATTTATTAATATTAAGTTAAATATGATCTTCCATTAAAATGGAAGCTTTTTCAAGGTAACGCTATCATGACATTATTGTAATTAAATGCAAGTAAGCTGGTCTTAGTGTGTCATCTGTTATATGGAGAAAAGAAATATGAAGCGTAACTGTTAAAATACCATAATTTCAAAATACTAGTATTGTATCGTTTTATGTTTTACTTAATGATATCCAACCGTACCTGCAGGAGACACATACTCATATATACATATTTACAACATTGAACAAGAAGTGTAGGAAACATTTTTAAAGATGATTATAAAACAAAGCAAGAAGAAAAAAGCACATTTTTGTAAAAAATGAAGATGTACACAAAATATGTGGCATAATACTGACTAGATCGTTGTAATTATACTTATATGCATATTATATGATTTTATGTTGTTTGTGTTTCCCAGTGAAATAAAGGGGTATAATTATGAGTCCAAGACAGGTATTTTAAAACTTTTTGACGTGCAGCTGTTAAAATTGTAGAGAATACAATCAAAGCAATGTTCAAATTGTGTTAATATTATTATTACAGCTTTTTTGACGTGATAAAAATTGGAGGAACATCAATACACAACAATTATAAAGATAATTTAAGTAAGCAAAATACTAGAACACGAGCATTTCCATATAAGAATAGTCAATGAAACACATTATAAGGAATAGTTGCCTATAAAAATTTGGTAAAAGAAACATCAAATATTTTCATTGTTTGAACAGGGAAAAGAACTCTGAAGTTCTGTTGCATTGTGAAATGTATTGAACAAAAAGGAGAAATTATTCAATAGAGCAACATAGTGATGTTCTTTAAAATAAACACATATACACAAAATGAAACTAAAAAAACAGAACTACAAAAAAAAACAACAACAAAAAAACACTAATCAATGACTAGATTCATTTTTACATGAAGAAAAGTGAACAACAAGACAGATTTATGTAATAAAAGTAAATACTAATATGGCAGTTATGTGTGTTTTGGCACATAAGGTATATTTAGCTGCACAAAATCAAGTGAGCATAAAATGGCCTACTGGCACATGCCCATCAAATCTGTATCCCCTCTAGCTGGACAGCCTTAGTCGTTTTTGACAAACACAATTTTACAGAAATTTGAATGAAACAACTGTTCCCTTCTCAATTTTAAACTGTGCCTCAGCAGGAATCTTTTCTGCCAGCGTACCCTCATCTAAGGCGCTTGAAACCATTTCTGACGGGACGTCGTATGTAGAGAAGTTCTCTCCACATTCTACCATGAGGGAGAAAGTTAAGTCTCCTTCCTCAAATGCCACCACCGTTCCATCTATGGTAGAGGCAGGTTCTTGGCAGTCCTGAAATTAAAAATAATAAATTAACAGGGTATTTTCTAGTATTCACTATCATAATGGGATGAAATTGATGTGTTTGGAATCTTTTTTTAAGAGTATATTTTTCAATGAATTAAGAAGCATCAGCTGTCAAATCATTTATCCAGAGTGTTTCAATAAGCTTATAGCTTCCAACACAATCAAACTGAAATAAATCTGTATAAACTAAATCATTTATCAAGTACCCATTATACCGGATAACAAGGACAAAGAGCCCTGTAATTATGTATGTTTCTTGCAAAAGCATTAATGTAAGAAATCCACTGGATTTAAGCAAAAAACATCTTGTTAATACATTAATGGCAACTAGAGCTGTCATATTGAATGATTAAATACTTTGTAAGCTGGTGTCACCATATCATAACATTACAAATATTAAAGTTGTTTATAAATCCCCAAAAGCTCAAAACAGTGTTCGAAATTAGCAGTAGTCCTATAGCCCCAGACTACTAAATTACTCCTCGGGCTACCAACTTTTCACAGTAACAATCCAGACCAGGCTACTGTATTTTCAGAGGCAATATAAACAACTGTCTTGAACAAATGAATCGTGCTAGTGAAATGTCTTTTGGGCTAGTGAATATTCCAATCTGGTGGTCTGACCAGCCTAGTGTATTCAAATCCGAATGTCTAACACTGTCGAAATGGTAAGAATTAAATACAAATGTAATTAATAGTTTTACTTTATATAAAAAAGGAAACTGTAAGTACCTCAATTTGTGTCCTTGCTGTTGAAGAGACGGAAACCTCATCTTTGTATGAGGTGACCACAACGTTCTGTAACTTGACATACTGGCCAACTAGCGAGGAATCGGTAAGGTCCCTCCAGAGCGCCACTTTCAGTGTGTCAGTTGAGTCCTGAATGTTGATGTTCTTTACCTGAACATCAGCACCTCTCACCTTCACTGTTCTGACTGCCTCCTCATGTACAGAGTATATAACATACCGTATAAGTGGTTTTTTCTGCGGGCTCCAAATTCTGCGGTTTTTCCAAATTTTGACATTTTTTTATTTCTGCGGACTTTATTTCTGCGGCACATTCTTTGGATAAAACGTGATTTAAATTCTGCGGCTCATCTTATCAAAGTCTAAGTCACATTACATGTTTTAGTTGCATGTACACATTCGTATTAAAATTTTGTTTATCGTCGTCACCGCAAAACTATATAGTAATTACAAGCAATTATATTGTTTGCTTGCCAAACAAAATACAATGCGCAACAAAAGACAGTATGCATCTTAATTCTTTTTGATCAGCGTGAAAAGACGTGTGAAAAATATACCCTGGTAGTATCTTTAATTTAATAAAATTGATAAAAGTTTTATCGTAAATCAGACAACAATTAATGTATACGATGATTATTTAGCAGTATAAGGGATTTAGTGGTAAACAAACCTTTTAGCGTACAGGCAAACACTTGATGT